>NW_026934790.1:0-62632 GCF_032062105.1 Saccostrea cuccullata
TACATATCCACAGGGCCGCTTCTGGCTTTCCCCCGTTTATTCTGACCTTTAAGATTTCTCCCTCTATTTAGTTTTACTCCTTCGAAAGAATGTTCTTTGCTCTCCTTTCCAATCCAAGAAAAAAAAAATATTAAAAAAAAAAACCTTTTCAATTCGCCATTTTATGATAAAATTTATTCTTAACATGTTTACAACTTTTATTATATTTGAAAAATAATCTTTTAAAGTCTTCTCAACATTGTATGAAAATTTGGACTATATGTATAATTTATTGTACTGTCAGTGCTTCCGTAGATATCTGCCAGAATGATGAATTTCCTACCTCCTCCGCCTCCTGCATTTAGTTTTAGGGCATTACTTCCTGTATGGATGCGAAGCATGGATGGATGTTTGAAGTCAGTCAATTTATTTTAAATTCCATTCCATAATTTTAAGATATATGGAGCTGAATACATACACTCTTCCCCTTAGGTGAATGTATAGCAAAGATTTAACCCGTTACAGTTTTCATAAAACAGAAACTTAAAAATTCCTTATATATATAGCTATTATAAAGTTGTTTTTAATTTTAAACAAATGCATAATTTACACGTATATTTTATAGGTAAATCGAAAATAGCTATATTCAGAGACATATATTTATATCATTATGTCTCTGCTATATTTTACAGGTAAATTAAGCTATATAGCTAAATATGGTGATTTTCCTAGACCTGCTGCATTTGACCAGAAACATAGGTATAATATCAAAACTCAGTTCAATGAAGGTGGGACAGAATGACTAAATTTTAAATCAGAAAGGGGGATCAAGCACCCAGCTGCCAGTGCTCAATGATTACAAAGCATGGCGCCAAAAAGAAGCGTCTTTGATACATAAAAAGTTTTAAATGTAGGTCTACTTACTGTAAATTTGCAAAGAAGTTCTTCTCTAGATATGATTTTGTAGCTAGAAGCAAGACAACTTAAATCCTAGGTTATTCAACATACAATATCACAGAAGCACTAGTTAAATCTCCGTCACTCAGTAACTTTCCGGCTTGGCCGAGGTTAACTTGACAGGAAATGCTATAATCTATTTAGTAGTTATTGTCAGCGCATACAAAGAATGAGTCGCGCAATTAATATGCAAGAGAAACAACTCGTTTTATGCACCTCACTTGTTGAATGATGAGTTCTGTCCCTTTGATGCTTCAAATGCGAAGAGATAGGATCATGAGGATAGGGCTTAAATATTGGACATATGTCACAGGGCCTTTTTAAATGCTCAAAAGTCTATATATAAATTTATATAATTATCTCTGTATACTTTTGAATTATAATGGAAAATTTAATTACACACAAAATCAGCTGGTAATTAATCCAGCGTAGAAAAGCAATGTTTTCAATGAAATTAAATCAACCAAATGTAGTTGCGGTGAAATATGAGATGGACACAGTGCTATCTTGTGTTATTTTAAAAAGTCCACTGGGATTTTAGTAAATATGTTTAGGTTAGAAGGACTACAAGTACTGTCATGATTTATCTTGAAACTGGTAGACTGCTAGATGCAGAACAGGCTCTACATAGCATTATGGTTTTATATATTAGTCTTTGACCATAATGCTACAGATCCCGTACTGCAAAAAGGTGCAATTTAAGGCGCAATATTTTTAGCGCGCAATTTTTCTACTTTCCAAAATTGGTCAAGCAGCTACCTTTCACTCCCTTAATTTTGAACACATTCTGTGACAAAGCTGTTTGTTTCATCCACCTCCCAACCCCATATATTCATCTCTACAGGAGATATAAACTCGCTTGAAGTGAATTTTCAGCTATCCAACAAATGATTCTAACCAAGCAAGTATATCACTTGTAGAGAAACTACAAAAGGTTTGGAAGTGAATAAAAAATACAAAATGGTAACAAAAAATGTCTAGAATCAGGGAGTGAAAGGTAGTTTTAAGACCGATGCTGGAAATCGGACCGAGATAATTTCCCTAAAAGTGGACAACAATATTGCACCATAAATTACACCTTTTTGCATTACGGCATCTGAAGCATTATGGCCCAGTTGTTCTTGAGAAGATTTTTTAATGACCATACCCTACTGATTATCTCCCTTGTGAGGGGACTTGGCACTTTATTTTTAACAAATTAAATTCCCTATTACCCCAAGGATGCTTTGTACCAAAGATGCTCAAAATTGGTCCAGTACCTCTTGAGAAATCGAAAATGTGAAAAGTTTACAGACGAACAAAATGTGATCAAAAAGCTCACTTGGGTGAGGTAAAAATGTTTATCTACACTCCATCTTTTAGATCCACTTTTTCATTTAAAAAAATTCCATCTTTTACTTTGGCCATAACTTCTGAACTCCAAAGCCTAGGACTTGCATACTTCACATATGTAATCCTTGTGACAAGACCTTTCATTTTTTGACCTTTGGGTCTGACCTCCTTTTTTTTTTTTATAAGCATGCAAACATTGCATGGCCATAACTTTTGAAGGGTTAGTGTTTGTAAACTTTATGTATTTTATCAATGACAAGACCTTTCATTGGATACCAAGAACTTTGAACTACTTTTTAAAAAGTTTAATTGCCAATAACTTTTGCATGGTTAGGGTTATGGCTTTCATATTTCATATATAAAATCCTCATGACAAGCCTTTTTCTTTAGAAAACTAATAACCTTGACCCCCTAACCTTGACCCTAGAGTTCGATCTACCTTTCAAAAACTTATCCTTATCTTTTGAGCATATTTCACCATAGTAACCTTATTTTATAGTGTGCCTAAAGGTCACCTGAGCATTATGTAACAACTTTCCAATAATTCAATTTGGCTCATGTTTTAAACATTTTTTTTGTGGTGATCACAATTTGGAAAGAGGCACTATATTGCTAATCATAGCTATACACTTAGCAATTGCTTACTTATTACCCATAAGCTGGGCAGAGGAACAAAAATTGCATTTAAATTAATCAGTAATATTCAGCAATAACCAGTAGTGCAAGTAGTACACATGAACCCCTGACTGTAAGTCCACACATTTCACAATTTTGGAAAAAAACACCTTTTCCTTATCAGAAAACTGAAACTACTGGAACTACTTTATTTGATGAAACGCGCATCTAATTTTACATCAACATATTCCATTGTACAAAATCTGTCAAATATTAACATATAATATAATTATACAAATGTACACAAATACATGGAAAGTAATAATTAAAATAAGGCATAAAAGTCCTTAAAGAAGTAGCTTTTTGAATGTTTTTAAATTCAGGAAGAGATTTTTTTTTATGTAAAAAGCCAGTTATTTTAAAAAATTTTGTCTCATCATACTAATGACAGCTCCTGTCCCTAAAGGTTTTCCTTTTCTTAAATGGAATTTTCAGATGTGTTTAAATACTATCAAGGACAACATTTCAAACAATTAATTCATTTTCAGTATATAAGACTAGCCCCCCTCTAACTCATGGGCCTTGAAATTCACAATTCTGAAAGATTGCCCTTGCCCTTGTTATCTATATAGGTAGTTCATTTGCTGTATACCCAGAAGCAGAAAAGATTTTCAAATTTATAATAAATAGAGCCCCATTTAAGATCAGAACCCCTGACCCTGGGGCCATATATATTTTATTTCAAAAGCATCTATTTTACTTAACATTCCTGTTAAAATATTTGTTCTCTTAGTAAAATAAACACTTAACTTATAATTTAGGGTTAAACATATCTAGTAACTACAAATTTTGTTTTAAACTTGGAAGAAAAAATATGGCCAATGGTTCAAAAATATTTTGTCCTACAAAAAAATTCAGTTTCCTTAAAAGCCAACAACTTGCAATAGAAATATGTAACACAGAAAAAATAATTAATTGTACATATATTTCTACAATTTCAACAGAAGTAAGTTCTCACAACACATTTCGCAATGATTTTGACATGCAGCTAGGAAATATATTTGACACTTCTGACAGATATGAAAACAGGAAATCTTCTCTCATGAGGTGCGGGAAAAATACAAAAAATAGACAACTATGAAACATACAACCAGTACAAAACAGACATTCGTACTTCCCGTCAACAACATGCCTGAAGGGTAAATTACAGCCACCTGTTTCAAAAATATGTCACAGGTTATGAAAATGCTATAACAACTGTATATGCCACATACTGCTCTTATAAATGTGAAAAAAAAAAAAAAAATGAAAATACATATGCATAGTTATTCTCAATTAAAGATGAATTCATATATAAACATGTACATTTACATATTAATGGCTTAAACTGTTTGACAATTTTTTTTAATTTTAATGAGACTGTATAATCCAATATCTTGTTCCAAAGTAGGTGTCTAACTGTTCAATATAGCTGAGTGTCCAATATAGGAAAAAAATTGCAGCTCTCCATAGGAAAGTGGTGGTGTCTCCATACAAAGGAAAAATTCTCTAAAGGGATGTTATGTATGAAAGAAACAAAAAAAGGATGTTAAAAATCAAACAAATAAAAATCAAAGTTTAACAGATACTAGCTCACAAAATATTTGTTATTATTTCAACAAGAATACTTTATAGTAAATAAACAAAGTGTTTCACTGTACATGTAGTATATTCACATTTTAATAAAGTCTGTAGAGTTTACAGGAATCTATCCATTTTTTTCTTTATTAGAAACTGATCTACAAAGCAGATTTTTAACAAGAGGCCCATGGGCCTTAGGGGACGACCATTTGATTCTGAGGGGGGGGGGGGGGGGGGCTGGCAGATTTTGGAAATAAATAATCTGTCCCTGAAAATATTGAAAATAAATAATCTTTCCTCCACTACAGAGAAAATAAATAATCTGACCTTGTATTATGATATTTAAATATTGTGAAAAATACCTTTTTTATTTACATGTAATTTAATCTCAAAAGTCTTCAATTCAAAAAAAAAATTTTGGCTCGCTTCGCTCGGCATTTTAGAACCAAATAGTATTTAAAAGCAGATTACCAGACTGGATACTTAACATGCTTAAGTCAGTTTGTCAACATGACAATGTGCACTTAGTAGGTGTGATGAATAACAGTACTTTAAATACAAGCCATTTCTTATACACCATAAAAGATAAATTTTCTTGTAAAAGAATAACACTCCCCGATAAATTAATACAAAATATACACTTGGATTTAAGTGGGACGTACATGTGTACAACCCCTCCCCTAAAATTTCAAAGTATGATACGAATATAAATAATAATGTCATATTTAAGGACAATACCAATATTTTTGTGCCTAGTTTTACTCTTAAAATACACAAAACAAAGAGCTTCAGAAGGCTTTGCCCCCTGGACCCTTTTCATTCAAAGTATGATATGACTAGTATTAATAATGTCATAATTTGGTACATATCTAGCCAATTCCTACACAATTTTGTCTGGTTTTACTCTTTTACATACAGAAAAACCCAAGAGCTTCAGGGGGCTTTGCCCCCTGAACCCCCTTCATTAAAAGTATGGTATGACCAGTATTAATTATGTCATACTTTGGTTCATAATATAATAGTTGGGGGGGGGGGAAGGGGGGAAGTTACTCACTTGGCCTCCACCAGGGCTTCGCCCAGGACCTGGGGGCCTTACGGCGGCCCCAGAAGTCTTGCCTAAACGAAGTTATACACGCCCCTCCCCAAATCCTGTATCTGCCTATGGTATATAAATGATTAGTCTTTTAGAATCAATTGATCACGGTACGGGAAGAAATAATAAATAAATAATAATAAATAATCTGTCCTTGATAATCTTGAAAATAAATAATCGGTCCTCGACAAGCATGAAAATAAATAATCCGTCTCAAAAAAATTTGCCACCCCCCCCCCCCCTCAGGATCAAATGGTCGTCCCCTTATAGGTCACCTGAGCATCATGCAACAATTTTCCAATGATTGAGTTTGGTTCATGTTTTAAACTACACACCATGGCATTCAAAATTTTGAAAAAGGAACCATTACTCATCATAACTATACACTAACATTTATTATATTTTCACTATAATCAATAAAGCCCTAGCTGCCCTTACACTAGAACACTTGGGCCATAAAACTCACAATTTAGAAAGAGGCATTCTTGCTCATCATAATTATATACTTGGTTAGTTTATTTAATACCCAGGAGCAGATAAGATTTTCAAAGATGAATGTATTTTCACTATATATATAATCAACAGAGCCCCGCCTTAACACCAGAACCCATGACCCTGGGGCCATAAAATTCAAAATTTTAAAAGAAGCATTCTTGCTCATCATAACTAAGTGCTCAGTTAATTTATTTAATACCCAGGAGCAGAGAAGAAGATTTTCAAAGAAGTAATGTATTTTCACTATATAAATCAAAAGAGCCCTGCCCTAACACAAAACCCTTGACCCTGCTGGGGCCATAAAATTCACAATTCTGGAAGAGGCATTCTTGCTCATCATAACTATGTGCTTAGTTGGTTTATTTAAATACCCAGGAGCAGAGAAGATTTTCAAAGAAGTAATGTATTTTCACTACATAAATCAATAGAGCCCAACCTAACACCAGAACCCCTGACCCTAGGGCCATGAATTTCACAATTTTGGAAGAGGCAATCTTGCTTACCATAACTATATACTTAGTTAGTTTACTTAATACCCAGGAGCAGAGAAGAAATAATGCACTTTTTATATATGAATTATATAGCCCCACCCTTACCCCAGAACCCCTGACCCTGAGGCCATGAATTTCACAATTTTGGTAGAGGACTCAATGCTGATTATCATAATACCAACAGTTTAACTGCTAGACGTCCAGTAGTAAAGAAGAAGATTTTTAAAGATTGTATTAATTTAGGTGGTTTTTTCCCCACCCCTCAGGCCCCAGAGGGGCAGGGGTCATGAATTTCACAATTTTTTGTTCCCCTTCACCCATAGATGCTGTGTACCAAATTTGGTTGAAATTGGTTCAGTGGTTTCAGAGAAGAAGCTGAAAATGTTCAAAAGTTTACGACCGATTGACGACGAACAACGAATGATGAACAACGAAAGATGGACGACGACGGACAAAAACAGATAGCAATAGGTCACCTGAGTGACTCAGGTGACATAAAAATTTACATAAAAGAGCATTGCAACACTTCAAAAGTTTAATTTTAACAATAGGACCATGGGTCACATCACTCACCCGGATAACTTTGACAATTCTATTATTTAATACATTTTCCACTTTGTAATGCTATCTTGACCTTATGTCATGGGCAATCTTTGTGTGGAGTACTAGATTCTAATGTTCCTCCATAAGAACACAGACAGACAGACGGTTAAGCTGATTCCTATATAAAGATATGACAGTTGTCCACAAACTCTTCAAACAAAACTCGTATATATTTAATCATGTTAACTTTTATCCAATTTTTTTTCCACATTAAGCCTATCCTTAATATTCAATATTTTTTTTAGAAATACTTCTTGACATAATATAATATGGGTTAAACACCGCCTACCTCTCCAGTATGTAGAGCGTTATTTACATGTAACTTACACATAGTGAAGCAGTTAAACCAATCCCCTATCCCCCCCCAGATAAACATAGATCCCCGATAAACTGATAAAGATAAATATATATATATATTTTCGTATCTTTGGATTACATACATATAAATATATATACATTACTAATTAAAATTTTATAAAGATAATTGCTATTTTCTGCTTTAAAAAAATTAAGAACTGAATAATTCGCAATATCGTGTCCAAGTGACATCAAAAACATCTTGCAAGTGCATTTCAAGAGTGTTTGCTACCATTGCACGATTTTTTTCTCAGGCATCGTTGTCCAATTCTTGAATGTCAGCCAGAAAGAGTGTTGTAAACAGGGCCAGGAACCAACTTTGAACTTTTGGTACAGCAGCACACCAACATTGAGGTGATCGTCAGACATCGACTACCCAACGCAAAGACCACTTTGTGGCTCTTCAAGCACGACAACATACCTTCTGGATAGCAATCAGCCTATATCACACCTGAATGCCTCAGATAACGCAATTAAACCATAACCCACGGGCTATAATTTGAATATTTAAAAAATTGTCAATCAGCACAATGAATATATAAACGTGCTCAGATATTAATTTATATGGTTAATGACCCCCTTTATCATTAATAAATTTCTCATCACCTTTGTTTATCAATATACTACTAGGCGTATTTATTGTTAAAAAACTCCAGAGAAAATTATTTTTTCTGATCAATTTTGAATCAACAAACTTGATTGTAAACTGCCAGAGGAATCTTACATTTAAATATGACCATTCATGGCTTTGCTGTTCTCGAAATAAGATTTTTCCTACATATTCTTATGTAAAACTTTAATTTTATATACTGACACTTTCCTATAACCCTGAGGATCATGGTTTGAACAATCTTGAATCAATACTGCTTGATAAGGCTTCCATATGAGATTCATCTTTACTGACCCATTGGTTCTTGACAAGAGGATTTTTAAAACATGACACTAATTTTTCACTTCTTCATAATTAGTTCCCCTTGGAAGATTGCATGGCCCTTATTTAAACAAACTAGACCACCTTTTACTTAGGGATCCTTTGTGACAAGTTTGGTTGAAATTGGTCTATTGAATCTTACCAAATAGATGAAAAATGTGAAAAGTTTACAACAACAATAAGTATGAGTACAGATAACAGACAAATTTTTATCAGTAAAGCTTACTTGAGCCGACGGCTCAGGTGAGCTAATAAATGCCTGGATATATTTTACATATTCTCATTTTGAAGGATGCAAAATTCAAATATCCAAAATGTAATAAAAATTGTATTTTAAATTCAACCTTATACTTTCCTCATTGAAAATCCTTCAATTTTTTTTTTTACATTATAAAATATTATTGTGAAACTTTGAATGAACAAGAGGTGTTATATAATGCCCAGGACCAGAGAAGAAAATTGTTAAAGAAACTAGAGGTACTGTGAATAATGAGCTCACTAAATAATACCCCCGACTCCCATAATGTATGTGTTGATATACCATATAAGTGGAAATTTTAGCGAGACGCAAATTTAGCGATTTCTACCTGAAATATGGTATTTTATTTTTAGCGAGAAGTAAATTTAGCGATTTTAAAATGCTCTCTAAAGAAACTATTGCAAATAATACGCAATTAATTTTTAGCGATATTCAATTTTAGCGATGTCAGCACCCTTGCTAATAATGCCAAAATTAAATCCTCGCTAAAAATTCTACTTATACGGTATATTGTTTCACGGTAATGTGTAAAGAAGAATAACTTGTCCTTTCAAATTTTATATTTAGAGGCTTCTATATGTAAATTCATATGTAAACATATAATCGCAATGCCCATGTTTTGCTTTGGAAAACTTAAAATATGTGTTGAATAAAAAAGAAAAATAGCAGGTGCACAATGGCAATACGTAATAAAAATTATGTGAAAGTTTCATTAAATTTCACTCAGTAGTATAAGAGGAGTTGCGGATAAGAGAAAAAGCGTAACAGACGGACGGATTGAAATCCCGATTACTATATACCCTCCCACTTTTAAAGCCGGGGGTATAATGATGCATTTTCACTATATAATCTATTTACCCATGCCCTAGCACGAGAACCCCCTGACTTTGAGGTCATGATTTCACAATTTTGGTAGAGGACTTGGTGCTCGACAAATTACAACAATATGACTACTTGATGTTCAGAAGTATAGAAGATATTTAAAGATTGCATAATTTTAATGGTTTTCGCCCAAGCTACCCCTCAGGCCACAGGGGGATGAAATTCACAATTTTTGTTCTCCTTCACCAACATATGCTTTAATTGTGCTAAAAATGGTTAAAACTAGAAAACTGACCACTCAGCAAGGGCCCCGCCATGTGGTGGAATTATAAGGGTGAAGCTTACGGAATGATTAAAAAATGTATGAAGAATAAGCAACAGCAACTGTATTCTTAAAATTTTAAGACAATTCCTGAATATTCAAAAACCTGAAAATAATACATGTATCCTTGTATTTACATAAGGCAATAAAGAAAAACTTAAACATTGAATATATATATTTACATTATTATGAAGCTTATCTTATATAAAATGCCAGCCTTCAATGAATGCAAATATAACTTCAAACAAACAGCAGTTGCAGACAGATTTTCATTAATCTTAAAGTGACAGATAAAGAAAAGCCTACTAAATTTTCTGCAGCAGGCTAGATAATTAATACCAAGGGATTAATTCTACCTCTCTAATCATTTTCTTCTAAAGTTACAATAAGAACTTTTTCAGTATGAATGATAGAATGTGGTTTTTTCTTGAATTAACATAAAGTAAAAAAAATAAATCAAAAAATCTTCTTTAATCTATTTCTTGTTTATAGAATTCAATGAAATCATAACTATTTAACAAAAATAAATTATAAAAATTTACATTTAAATCCACATTTCAGAGTGTTCATAGCATTACAAATTGACTTAACTTCAAAACAAACTTCATTTGCGGTAATTCATCTCAATGTGACAGATAAAGATAATGCTCTGGACTTTCTTCAGGAGGAAAGCTAATTAATCCCAAGGGACATTTCAGAGTGTTCACTTTCTTCATGTAGCAGCATTCAGTTTACAATGGGAACATCTTCAGCAGTTATCTCTCTTTGCCAATGCATTCTTTCGTAAAGTAAAGGAATCTACCCCACCACCCCGGCTCCAAACTAGGGGACATAGAGAAACAAACTTAGCATCAAAATATGTCTTTCTGCCTACTGAACTACCATACCAAATTTGTACTTGATAGGGCAACCATAAAAAAAAGTTGCCCATTCATTCTTATGCATAGTTAAGGAATCTACCCCACCACCCCAGCTCCAAACCAGAAGACATAGAGAACCAAACTAAGCATCAAAATATGCATTTCTGCCAAACGAACTACCATACCAAATTTGAACTTGATTGGGCAACCATAAAAAAAGTTATTAGAAAAAAACAGAAAATTTGTGGACGGAAGAGTGAGAGACAGACAGACAGACGGACGGACAGAGTGATTACTATAGGGCACCCGCAAATCCTTGCGGGGCCCTAATTAGTTAAGCGTTTGCAGAGATGAAGATGTAAATGTTCAAATGTTAAGGCAAGGCGCACAACTACGAACAAGCTAAAAAAATAAATTAATTTATTTTACAAGTATCAACATAGAATTAGCATGTAGTTACTTAATTTCAATATTTTGAAGGAAAAAAATTGTATCATCTGTCCTGAAAAATTATGATTGATTTTTTTTTTCTGAATTCATAGCAGTGCAATAATTGTATAATCTTAAAATTTCTCAATGATGTAACTGCTTTACAATTTCTAGATTATTCTATGTCCACAATATAAAGCCTAATATGATTGACATGGCTGGGTGTGTGAACTAAATTACACATTCAACCAATCACAGAGCAAACTTCAGATAAAATGAAAGCAAGATAGAAACAATAAAATTTCATTGGCTATGCCATATAAGGCAGCTGCATAAATTATTATAATTACTTCACTGTCCACCTTACGTATATATATATATGGGTTAACTGTGTAAAAATATCATACATGTTTCAATTTGGATATATCATCTGAAATCATGAACACAAAAGGAATAGATGTGAAAATATATTTGATTGGAAATATTCAATCTAGGAGAGAATTTGCTTTGTGCTATGTGTACCATAATGACAATATAAAATTACTAACCTTCCCACTGAAATTCAGAGAAATGCTCAAAGTCAACAACTTCTATCTGTGCAAGGGGGCATCTGTTGGCGATACAATACGTCTGTATGATATTTCAAGGGTAAGTTACTGAAAGATTTCTTTTTCCAGCTAACCCTGAAAAAAATTACTTAACACTTCAATATTCTACATCATGTATCCACAGTAAAGGATTAAGCATAGCATTTTAGACATAGGTGTCGGAAGCAATTTGAAAAGGGGGCTAAACCAACAAATAAGGTAAACCCCATTCTTCAAAGCCTATATAATGTCTATCTTTGCAAAATAAATGGGGGTGGGGTGCTTAATAAAGCCCCTTAGCCCTGCTTATGTTAGATAAGTGTAAAGTTTCATTTACATTCTTTTCTTAATCAAGTTCTTAAGATTCATAAAAATTCAATAAACCTTTCATATCTATTTCTATATATCAAATCTGGTGGAAATAATGAAATGCCAAAATTTTTCCAAATTTTTGTCAGATTCCCAAACTATGTTTACAAATGCTTGGAAAATTATCATAAATTCAGGTTTTAATATTTGAATACCAACACTAAAAGTGACTGTAATAAAAAATTGTTTAAATTTTACAAAATCACTCAACATGAGCTTATAAGTACTAATGTGTCAAAAAAAGAGGCCTATGTTCCAAATTGCTCATCTGAGAAATTTGGGAAGGGGGGGGGGGGTCAAGATTTTAATAATTTACTTTTTATTTAGAATTTACAATACCCTAGGATGCTTCCACATAAGTTTCAGCATTTCTGGCCCAGTGGCTCTTGAGAAGATGATATTTGATATTTCTATGAAAAACTTGGATACCCTGTTGTGGCCCTGCCCTATCCGAGGGGGTCATGATTTGAACAATTTAGATTTACAGTAACCTCGGTATGCTTCAACATGTTTCAGCTTTTCTGGCCCTGTGGTTCTTGAGAAGATTTTTTTAATGACCTCACCCTATTTTTGAATTTTTTTATTATCTCCCCTTGTAAGGGGACTTGGCCCTTGAATTTAAATAATTGAAATTTCCCTTTACCCAACGATACTTTGTTCCAAGTTTGGTTAAAATTGGCCCTGTGGTTCTTCAGAAAAAGTTGAAAACGTGAAAAGTTCACAGACAATGGGTATCAAAAAGCTCACTTAAAACTTTCAGCTCAGGTAAGCTAAGAAAAAGCGACACACACTTAGCATATCAATAATTTATATCATACATATAAAACCTGCAAATTCTTATATTTCAGGTCTTCCAGTGTGGCAAGTTTGAAGTGAACCAAAACACCCTTGACAGGTTTCTGCATCCCCCACTCAAACTGTGAATGAGATTCTACTTAGTCCGACTAAAAGAACCGTCTCGGTTAAGGGGATCCTTAAAAGAGTAAGTAAATGAATTGAATTCAAACTTATGCTTTTAATTCAAAGACCATAAAGTTTACTTTTGTCAGTTCACTACAAAATACAGATCTAACAGATATAACATTTGAGCAGTAAAAATGACAGCATTTTTCTTTCATTTACATAAAATTGATAAGGAAATTGTAAGCATTTGCATTATAGAAAATTGAGAAAGGTGCCCCCCCTCCATATAAACAAACACACATATGAAAGGCATCATAAAAAATCACATCATAAAAATGTTTGATATAAATGTAAGATTTGAATTAAAAATGATATTCTGTGTTTCACCTTTGTATATAGCTGCAGATCTGTAGCGTTATGGTTTTATATATTTTTGTAAACTCTGGGGGGAGAGCATGGATTTAGCCCTCCCACCCACAGACTCTGTCCTGACAGCGAATTGTGTGGAGGTCTCGTCGTGGAAAGGCTTAATCTCCCTCAATTCATCCGTGCTGACCACTCTGAATGTATGTATATTGTTAAAATTAATTTTCATTCATAACAGTCAGTATAGTTGTACATGAACTCGCAACTCGTAAATGGTAAATAATGAATTGTAATTCAATAAATTTACACAAGTTATGCCCCTTTGTACAACTATTGGAGTGTAACAACAAGTATTGTTTTTTTTTAATTTTTGTTAAAATTGTTTTGAGATAAAATTATCACTTTTGAAAATGTGCACATTAAAATGCATTACGGGCTGAAGACCTTAAAAAAAATGATGATCCGATAGTCGAATCACAATTTATAAAAATACCGAGGTCTATCGAAAGCTTAAACATCCTACGGCTTATTACGGTTTTGACAGTTAAGAAACGACTGATTGGTAACTGAATGATCACGGGAAAGGGTCTTTTCAGTGACTCTTTAGTCGACTGAATGGTGGGTTCTCATCCTGTGTAAGCTATATGGGGGAACAGGAAGATCTTATCTAGACGGCAAGATACTAGTATATAATTATTAATTTTGATCTCGAGGAGCCTGTCAGTCTTAGCAGCGACAGAGTTAAAGAGTAGATTTGGTTAACCGGGCTCGAAAAAAATATCCTTTTTCACACTTAAGGAGATAATATCAGTTTTACTCGAGAAAAGAAAACTCCGTGAACACGATGCTTATAAAACGATATACCTGCGATCTAGAAAATCCCACACCGAAAGGTTAATCGAACTCAACGCAAGAACACTGCAAAATAAAATAACGCAGGAGAATCGGTTCTGTAAACCTCAAACAATCGTTTTGTTAAAAAAAAACACCCCGAACTTTGAAAATGATACTGGGAATGACTAGGAAAAACCCCGATCCGTCGGTGTTCCTCATATCGGACACTTGTATGTTTGTGTCTGTACTCAATCGAAGTTTTGTGGGTGTATAGTTTTTGTCGTGTCCATCTGTCTGTCTCTGTTTGTCCGCTAAAATTCTAACTTTGCCCATAACCTTTAATTTAGTGATAATTTTATGTGTTTCATATTTCACTTGTGTATTTCTTTGGGTACCACCAAATTTGACAGTGGACTTTGACCCGCTTTTACATGAATATTTCAAAACGTTTACTTTAGCTATATCTTTTGAACATTAGATTCCAAAACATTTATACTTCATATATTTAATCTTTGTTAAAAGACCCTCATTGGATACCAACAACCTTGACCCTATGACCTTGACTTATACATTTTCGTACTTGTTAAAAAATACTTTAACCTTAGCAATAACGTTTGAACGATAAGGGATATGGCCTTCATACTTCATATATGTCATCCTTGTGAGAAGACCCTTCTTTGGATACCAAGAACTTTAACCCTCTGACCTTCTAAATTGACTTACCTTAAAAAAGGAAACCTTGACCATAATTTTTAAAGGGCTGGGGCTAGTGCTTTCATTTGAAAGCAAGAACTTTGACCCTTTGACCATAACTTCTGAACGGTTAGGGCTAGGACTTTCTTGCTCTACATAAGTAAATAAGTATTTTATGTGGCAAGACCTTTCATTTGACACCATTTACGTTGAACTTTTGACCTTGAAGATATTTTTTACTTGTTGAAAAAAAATTTAATATTGGCTTACTTTCAAATTTCACAATTGATTTCCAGTGAGAATACCTTGCTTTTAGTACCAATAAATAAATTTGCATTTATGAAAAGTTTAATCTTTGCTATGTTGACATTCGGGGGCATCAGTGTTTCACAAACACATCTTATTTCTTTGTAGGAAAGGAATGAGTCCGAAAAATTGAATAGTTTGCTGAAAAATGTCCACACTGAACTATTGGTAAGTATATAGTAATTTTTTACAATACTATAGCTGATATAGGCAGTCTTAATCATTGACTTGAATCGTTAACTTCTATAAATTGTGAGAAATAAGTATTTCTTAAGTGAGTATAAAAAAAATCTTATTTTGTGCTGCATTTAAATTTGTAAATAAAAAACACGTGTTGATGTTTGTTTGCAGAGAGAAATCGAAAACAAAAGGAAACATCAGCTGAAATTAAATCAGGTGCTTGAAGAATTGTTGATGAGCATATATAGAATAATATCGATATAGAAATATGATCAGTACGTTATAAACACACACTTTGTAAAAGAAAATCCAGTATTTGAGTAGAATTATGTACCATTTGTTTCATTACAGAAATTCTTCAATGCTTAAGGAAAAGAAAAGGAAAGGACTCAAAGGAGAGGTCAACAAAAACATTGACATAAGATACATATGGTAAGAAATCACATTCAAACTGACTAATATATAAATATTTTCATTAAAAAAAAGATTTTTGAACATATAGTCGTGTTGCTTCATTTTCTTTGCAGAAGAATATCGAGACAAAACAAAGACTAATGCGCTGATCATCGGTGCAAACAGAGAATATCTGGTAAGAAAACAATGAACCTCTCTGTAAATATACTCGGTAGATCCTAGAAGTATACAAAAAAGTAGTTTTCATGATTTTATTTAAAACAGTTAAGTGTCTGTTTTTTCTTTGCTGGAAAGGAATGAGGCCAGGAAAATGAACACTAGTTTGCTGAAAAATGTCCACATTGAACTATTGGTAGTTGCATACAAATGTCTAACATTGCTAGGCTTATGAAGACAGTTTTTATACTAAACTTATATCGTGACCTTCTGTAAATAGTAAGATTTTTAGATTTAAGTATTTCTTAATATGAATAATGTTGTCATATGAATAACATGATATGTCACGAAGAGTACTAGATAAAAAAAATCAAAATCATTTTATTGTAGGGAGCAAACAACAGCTTCGAAAGAGCCAGTAAGTTACTGCTCCCAGATTAGACTTGACAATATTAAGGATGATATAGCTATGGAAATTCCAGCTCCTGTGCTAAAGCCAGCTCCAAAAGTAACAGAATTTAATTTTCCTTTGAAAACCCTCTGATTTATTTTGAACATGGAATCAACAGGACTAGGTGGATGAGATCAATTATATTTGGCATGAAATGTGAAGATAACGAGCAGTAATCGAGGTCATAAGTCCATTGACAACAATATAAATTGGTAGCAGAGCAAACCAAAGGACCTCTAAAAATGGGGTGGCATGGAGGGGTAAGCACTGCAAGGATCTTTTGACTGGTCATATCACTTGTAAAATGTCAATTGCGTTTTCCTGTATAAAATGCGAGATATTTCTAAAAACCCGTCTTACACTTTGTTGTGACATGTCGAGGAAATTCGAACTGGAATTAATGCATGATTACTGTATAAACGCATATTATGTTTATTAATTTCGACGGTAATCATATTCATTTTTACATACTTAATTACCTCTATTTATATGAATATGTCTTTAATTGTGGAAAACTGAACTTGTATCCAAAACTGTGAAGAAAGATGTTTTGACTTTACCGGGAAATAAATGTTTTTATACTGTGATGCCGATCCTGATCTGAACATGATTTGTATTATGAAATTCGTAATTATCCTGTACTTTGACTCGAGTACTGTTTTCTTGCAAAAATGTAATGTATTTAGAATAAATATTATCGATAATTCCCTTAGAGTCACATATGTGCTGATTATCAACGATTGGGGTGGAATCTAGAATTGTGTTTTCGTCTCTGGTAATGAAAACCTCAAGTACGTGTCCGCGCACGTGAGTAGGATCCATTACATGTTGTGTTGACCCGTGCTCTCGAAGCGAGTTCATGAACATTTTAGAGTTTGGATCCGTAGCCTTGTCAAGATGGAAATTCATATCGCCGGTAAGAATGAGTTCGTGGGTTGATACATGTACAACATGACGACTCAAATATTGCGACCATTCGTCAAAGAATTCATAGAGCTTTTGCGACGGTTGACGATAGATAATACATATACAAAAGTTCTGTGTATATACCGTACATTCCTTGTGCTCAAAACAATTGAATGAATCTAACTGTAATTCAGTAGTACGAAGATTCATATTGTAAATGAGGGCAACACCACCACGGTTCTTTCTGGGGACGTGAAGTATATCATAACCGGTTGGTACGAGTTCTCCTATCACAATGCTGTCTATGTTACTTCCAAGCCATGTTTCAGTTAGGGCAAGGGCGTCAATAACGTTAGATACAATGTGATCGCACAGCACCAATGTTTGTTTTACACTGATCGAGCGTTCAAAGTATATAGATTGAACTTTTTCACAGATTTTATAGGCTTTTCCAGCTGTATTGAAATAACATTCGAATGGTTCACTGATCTACATGATTCAGACTTAACAGGGCGGCATGCCGAAACTATTTTGGCGTACGTCTTACGAAATTAGCGTCCAAAATACGAATTCTCCCTATATTGTAGAACAATTGAAACACACCGATACCTTACATATAAACAAACTATATTAACTTTTTAATATATGTTGTGCTTCGTATAATTGATTAATAAGGACATATGTTTACAAGGCGTAATAATCTTTATATGTCCTTGAGAACCATTTGAGTTATGCACTCTATTTCTATTTACTAATTATATGTTTGATGTAGTCAATATTGATGGAAACTTTGATGTGAAATATAATGGGCCAGTGAGTTCAAGTCAGAAGAATCAGATTGAAGATTATTTCCTCTCCAAAACCAACATCAACGTTAAAGTTACTCCTTCAAAATATCAGATTCAAAAAAACTTTGGAAGCAAATTAAAACCTATCAAGACTGTTTTCTTTGTTAAAGAAAGGCTAAATGTTAAGAGATATCATTAACAGCTGGTTCTATTTTGAATAACCAAATGCTTTTTTTTCAACATGTATTACTAAAAAGTAAGCACTATTATTGTAATTAGTTAAAACTACGTCTACATTTCATTTTATTTTCATTTTTAGCCGAGCTTATTGCTCAAAGAGCAATTGCCGGCTTATGTGATCCTGTTCAAGGCAGGATGTATAGTCGCCATTTCAAGGTTACGTTAAAAAATTTAAGTTCTTACTCTCAACCGCTTCTGAGATAATGCAAACGCTAAACAAAGCAACAAAAATAAAACAAAGTTTTATCTTTATAAAATAAACAGTAGTAGTAATGACTTTGAAAACTTCATAAGTCAAGGAACATAGTTCATTAGCGTAAGGATTTTTGATAATCAGTGTAACCGTAGTTCTCTAAACATACGATGTAAAGCAGGAGAGGGAACCGGACTGGCCTGTTTGTTTACATTCAGCTGCTGTACCAGTTTAATTCTGGTTCAGACAAAATCGGACCGTGGTATTAGGATTGAAAAACTCACTGTCAGTGTCTTGTCATTTATATTGATAGTTAAAAAAAATCATCAGAATATAAACGTGATTCATGTAAGAAATCCATTCTACTCTGTAAATGAGCCCGGCTCTCTGTACTTCTGAGTACTTTGATTGTAAAACGTAGTTAACAGATATCAGTTACATGATAAGGTGCATTGTTCTGTAACTTGACTGGACTGAGTGTGTGTTTCTGCATCTAAATGATATAACGTATTGACAACATTTTATCACTGACAAAGAATTAAAGAAATAAAATAACAAAATTGTGTGAACCAATGAGAAGGAAAATTGTCTTTTCTTAGAATTTATTTAACAGTTTTGAAATTAGGAAAGAATACAAATGATGATCGTATAGTGGTGAAAAGCAAAGATAAATCGCATATCGTCGTAGATAGTATTTATAATGTACAATACATAATAGTCATTTGCATATACGATAAACAACTTATTCAATAAATGGGTCTAAATCCTGGAATTTTGACAAAACAATTCATAATCTAAACATAAGTTTTTGTAAACTGGTGGTCAGTGTCCTTGTATTGGACAAAGGTAAGTAAAACTTTAATATAAACTTTAATTAACTTAGTATATAATGTCCAGTTATTGTTCCGGGCTTCATGTCCGAAGATAGATAAACATTCTTGTAAGTTATATAGTCTTTCATCCGATTATTGTTAATAATTGATAATGTTTATTTTACTAATTAAAATATTTGTCCCAAACCCTATAGGTTTACAATTGATATAGTGTCCATTTCTCATACTAGTTTGAATATTTTCGTAGTTGTAATCAAATTGAATCTTCTTATTTGTATACAAGGCGGTCAGTTCTCTTTATTAGTAGCTGACTTTACATTGAGCTTATGGTATTTTTTGTTACTTTTGTGGTAAACTACTGAACAAAATGAAGATTTAACTTTACTGTTTATTTATTTATTAATTTTTTTTTTTTGCAAATACAGTTGGCACACATTTTTGCAATTTTCAAGTTATTTGTATATTAGTTTTTAGCTCACCTGATCCGAAGGCTCGTGTGAGCTTTTCTGATTACATTTTGTCCGGTGTCCGTCTGTCTGTAAACTTTTCACATTTTCGACTTCTTCTCAAGAACCGCTAGGTCAATTTCAACCAAACTTGCCACAAAGTATCCTTGGGTGAAGGGGATTCAAGTTTGTTAAATGAAGGGCAACGCCCTCATTCAAGGGGAGATAACTGGGAATTAATGAAAATTTGGTGGCATAAAAAAACAAGAGGCCCATGGGCCTTATAGGTCACCTGAGCATTATGCAACAACTTTCCAGTGATTGAATTTGATTCATGTTTTAATCCAGATGCTATGGCATTCACAATTTTGAAAGAGGTCCCATTGATCATCATAACAATACACTTAGCAGCTGCTTAGTTTGTTTACTTAATACCCATAGGCAGGGTAGGGGAACAAAAAATTCATTTCAAGTAATCAGTAATATTCAGCAATAATCAGTAATGCCCCTATCACACATGAACCCCTGACCCTTAGGCCTAGATCCACACATTGCACAATTTTTGAAAAGGCACCCTTGCTTTTCAAAAATATTTGATTAATACCAAGGAGCATATTTCGAACAATTCATCCAGTTTCAGTATATAAGTACAGCCCCCCCCTCCTTTATGGTACCCCTGACCCTGGGGCCTTGAAATTCACAATTCTGGAAGATTAGTACCCTTGCTCATCATAACTACATAAGTAGTTCATCTGCTTAATACCAAGGAGCCAGAAGAAAACTTTCAAAGATTCAATGTACTTTCACAATATAATCAATAGAGCCCCGCCCTATCACTAGAACCCCTGACCCTAGGACCATAAAATTCCAGTTTTGGAAGAGGTATTCTTGCTCATCATAACTTTGTAATTAGTTTATTTCATTCCTAGGAGCAGAGAAGAAGATTTTCAAAGAATTCATGTATTTTCACTATATAATCTATAGAGCCTTGCCCTAACACCAGAACCCCTGACCCTGGGGCCATAAATTTCACAATTTTGGTAAAAGCACTCTAGCTGATCATAATTATGCACTTATTTAATTCATTTAATACCCAGGAGCAGAGAAGAAGATTTTCAAAGAATTCATGTATTTTCACTATATAATCTATAGACCCCCCCCCCCCCTTACACCAGAACCCCTGACCCTAGGGCCATAAAATTCACAATTTTTGTAGAGGCACTCTTGTTCATCATAACTATGTACTTAGTTAGTTTATTTAAAACCCAGGAGCAGAGAAGAAGATTTTCAAAGAATTCATGTATTTTCACTATATAATCTATAGACCCCCCCTTACACCAGAACCCCTGACCCTGGGGCCATAAAATTCACAATTTTTGTAGAGGCACTCTTGCTCATCATAATTATGTACTTAGTTAGTTTATTTAATACCCAGGAGCATAGAAGAAGATTTTCAAAGAATTCATGTAATTTCACTATATAATCTATAGAGCCCCCCCCACACCAGAACCCCTGACCCTGGGGCCATAAAATTCACAATTTTGGTAGAGGCACTCCTGCTCATCATAACTATGCACTTAGTTAGTTTATTTAATACCCAGGAGCAGAGAAGAAGATTTTCAAACAATTCATGTAATTTCACTATTATAATCTATAGAGCCCCACCCTTACACCAGAACCCCTGACCCTGGGTCCATAAAATTCACAATTTTGGTAGAGGCACTCTTGCTCAACATAACTATGTACTTAGTAGGTTTATTTAATACCCAGTAGCAGAGAAGAAGATTTTCAAAGAAATAATGCATTTTCACTTTAAACTTATTTGGCCCCACCCTAGCACTAGAACCCATGACCCCGGGGCCATGAATTTCACAATTTTGGTAGAGGACTCAATGCTTATTACAATCATGCAAACAGTTTGACTGCTTGATGTCCAGGAGTAAAGAAGAAGATTTTTAAAGATTGCACTAATTTTAGTGGTTTTTGCCCCACCCCCCAGGCCCCAGGGGGGCAGGGATCATGAAATTCACAATTTTTGTTCCCCTTTATCCATAGATGCTATGTGCCAAATTTGGTTGAAATTGGTTCAGTGGTTTCAGAGAAGAAGCTGAAAACGTTCAAATGTTAACGCACGACGAACGACGACGGACGAAAAGTGATAGCAATAGGTCACCTGAGTTTACTCAGGTGACCTAAAAATATTTTAAAAATCTTCCGCCCTGTGGGGATCGGGGTTAGAATAGGTCATCAGTACCCCCTTGCTTGCTAAGGGAAAGTATATTATTTATTATTTTTGAGATTCGGCATGATTTCCGAATGTTCATGTAAATGACAAGAGCTGCGCTTTTTGATAAAATACGGTTGAATTGTACAAATTCATATCTTCATTAAAATACCTAGGAGCAGAGAAGATTTTCAAAGAATACATGTATTTTCACTAAATAATCAAATGGAGCCCTGCCCTAACACCAGAACCCCTGACCCTGGGGCCATAAATTTCACAATTTTGGTATAGGCACTCTTGTCCCTCGTTTTTAAATAGACATTAGTCAAAATAAAAGATTCTAAATCTGCAACAGTAGAAATCATATACTTTTAGAATGTTCTGATTTTTTACCTGTTCGAAATAAACTTTTTAATGATGTAAAAACAATGCATGATCTTTTTGCAAATGTAACTCCTAGTTCAGTTTTACAATACTTGCAAGAAACAGATTTTTACAATAAGATTTAAATGTTAATGTTTTTATAAGCATTATTATCTTTGTATATTTGAATTTAACTGTTTTTATTTTTCAATTCAAAGTCGGTCGGATGGGACATTAAATGGTGCCCCGTGTCAAGGATAACAACCCCCTTGGCACGCAAAAGATCGTTTCTCTGGAGTTCGAAAAAGAGTAGGCTCACTGGGGGCCGCCAGAGAAACCGAACTTTCAAAACCGTTCATGCAACATATAAATTTCTCCGCCGAAATATGGCTGAAATATTGCCGACTTGTCTTAAAAAAACAATAATCAATCAATCAATCAATCAAAATCTGAAGTTTTGTTAAACTACAAACCAAGATAGAAGTGTGTAGAACTCGGGACTTTAAGTACGCCCTTGCAGAAGTCCAAGCCACCCTGGAACACAACAGCATTTATTGGATAAAACGAAGATAATCGCCCCCATATTACCTAGTATTTTATTATAAAAAAAATTTAAAAAGCGCTTGTATATATCGTCGCTTTAATATCAAAATGTTGTAAGTCGATTTTTGGCGCGAAATTTTATTGCTAATTTAGAATCTGCAATGTCGAATACATGTTCTGTCAAAACGTCATGTCTCTAGGCCAATTAGAAAGTGAGATACAGATGCATTTTTTTTCTGACAAAAGGTCGTATGTCTGGGTACTGACAAGGATGTCACTGGCCGTCTGATATCAAGATAAAAATTATCAGTTTAGTTAAATCTTTTATAATTTTTATTAAAAAATGTGTTCAACATACAAAACAAAGTATATTTGTTTAATAAAAAGAGAAATCAATGGAAAGATTTATGAAAAGTTAAATGTAAGGTTACTTCATGACAAACTGAATTTTAATTTTAGTATCTTGGAAATAAACATAAACCTCTATAGACTATCAATAAATTGTGTGGTTTTTTTGGCAGCCATCAACCTTTTTTTCTCACCGATGTCAGGATAACGAATGGGACAGGAAAGGGAATTTTTAATGCCTTAAAAGAACACCTTGACAGTCGAGGAGTGGCAGTGAAGAAAGTTATGGGACTAGGTACTGATGGGGCTTCTACCATGACAGGTACTAAGGAGGGTTTGACCGGTCACTTCCTTCGTGAGAATCCCCACATGAAGAACAACCACTGTGCTGCACATCGACTTGCACTTTGCTCTGAACAGGCAGCTAAAGGTGTTCCTGGAATGGTTAAATTCCAGCAAAGCCTTGAGACTCTCTTTTATCACTTCAAAAAGTCTCCCACCAAAGCTGATAAACTTGAAGCAATCCAAAACCTGTTGAATGAGCCGTCTGTCAAATATCGTGAGGTCCATCGGGTATATTCATTTATGGTTCATGTTTTGTTTTAAAATTTTTAGTGGATAAAAGACTAATAAAAGACTAGTTTTGCCAGCTATATCAAAATCTGACATCATGTCATTCATGTGCATATATGTGTTTTGATTTTAATAAAGATTAAATTTTTCTTTAGGTCAGATGGCTGAGTTTCTATGAAGCTCTTGACTCGGTATATAGAACCCTGGACTCTTTGTTGTCCTACTGCTCCTCAGACACTAAAGGTCCCAAAGTTGTAGGTCTGAGGAAGAAAGTTGGAAGTGAGATATTCATCAGCTTAACATATGCCATGATGGACATTCTCCAGCCTATCATGAGGCTGAGTCTTGTGTTCCAGAAGAAAGACTTGGACCTTGGAGTTGTACAGGTAAATTTATCTAAAACTGAAATTAATATTTTGTGTATTCAATTTTTGTGGTGAATATCATTATGAAATGGAATCAATTGTTTTGTTTTATTTTTTTTCAACAGGAACAATAGGTAAATTGAATTTTCCTCCCCACAATGCTCATATATTTTTGTACACCTAGTCAAACTATTATTCACTAGCATAGCATGTATTACTTGGTGTATAGTTTTATGTCTGTAGATAGATGTTGTGAATTTAAAAAAAAATGGATCTGCTAACTGCACTAAATTGCTCTATACGCTTACTGCTATACTACTATTTTTGCTAGCAACAGCTTTTCATCACTGTACTACACATGTGTATTTTACTAACCCTGTCTAAGGTAATGCATGATCTTACCACCTTTTTCATTGTGTATTGATTCAGTGTCTCATAAATTTCTTAAACATTTTTAATTAGTATCAAAACTTGAAGCTACAAGCATATCATATCAGTTACTATAGGTAAATTACAATTAAGTTCTACAATATATTACTCATACCAAGACATGCCATAACCCCCTGGAAAAGCCCACCTATCTTCAAAGGTTACCCATAGATTTGAATGATGGATGCTTCAAGGGGCACCATTCAGTATCAAAACTGCACTGTGAGAAAGAGTTCACAGGAGTGAAAAACAAGTTATTGGGAACATTAAACAAAGGTGAAAGTGCATTACAATAACAAGAGGCCCATGGGCCTTATAGGTCACCTGAGCATTATGCAACAACTTTCCAGCGATTTAATTTGATTAATGTTTTAAGCAAGATGCTATGGCATTCACAATTTTGAAAGAGGCACCATTTGATCATCATAACAATACACTTAGCAGTTGCTTAGTTTGTTTACTTAATACCCATAGGCATGGTGTGGGAACAAAAAATGCATTTCAACTAATCAGTAATATTCAGCAATAATCAGTAATGCCCCAATCACACATGAACCCCTGACCCTTAGGCCTAGATCCACACATTGCACAATTTTTGAAAAGGCACCCTTGCTTTTCAAAAATATTTGATTAATACCAAGGAGCAGATCTCGAACAATTCATCCAGTTTCAGTATATAAGTACACCCCCCCTATGGTACCCCTGACCCTGGGGCCTTGAAATTCACAATTCTGGAAGATTAGGGTCCTTGCTCATCATAACTACATAGGTAGTTCATCTGCTTAATATCCAAGAGCAGAGAAGAAAATTTTCAAAGATTTAATGTATTTTCACTATATAATCAATAGAGCCCCACCCTATCACTTAGCACCCCTGACCCTGGGGTCATAAATTTCACAATTTTGGTAGAGGCACTCTTGCTCATCATACTTATGCACTTGTTTAGTTTATTTAATACTCAGGAGCAGAGAAGAAGATTTTCAAAGAATTCATAAATTTTCATTATAAAATCTATAGAGCCCCACCCTAGCACTAGAACCCCTGACCCTGGGGCTATAAAATTCACAATTTTGGTAGAGGCACTCTTGCTCATCAAAACTATGCACTTAGTTAGTTTATTTAATACCCAGGAGCAGAGAAGAAGATTTTCAAAGAAATAATGCATTTTCACCATATACTTATTTAGCCCCACCCTAGCACTAGAACCCCAGACCCCGGGGTCATAAATTTCACAATTTTGGTAGAGGCATTCTTGCTCATCATAACTATGCACTTAGTTAGTTTATTTAATAATCAGGAGCAGAGAAGAAGATTTTCAAAGAATTCATGAATTTTCACTATATAATCTATAGAGCCCCGCCCTAGCACTAGAACCCCTGACCCTGGGGCCATAAAATTCACAATTTTGGTAGAGGCACTCTTGCTCATCATAACTATGCACTTAGTTAGTTTATTTAATACCCAGGAGCAGAGAAGAAGATTTTCAAAGAAATAATGCATTTTCACTATATACTTATTAAGCCCCACCCTAGCACTAGAACCCCTGACCCCGGGGTCATAAATTTCACAATTTTGGTAGAGGCACTCTTGCTCATCATAACTATGCACTTAATTAGTTTATTTAATACTCAGGAGCAGAGAAGAAGATTTTATAAGAATTCATGAATTTTCACTATATAATCTATAGAGCCCCGCCCTAACACTAGAACCCCTGACCCTAGGGCCATAAAATTCACAATTTTGGTAGAGGCACTCTTGTTCATCATAACTATGCTCTTAGTTAGTTTATTTAATACCCAGGAGCAGAGAAGAAGATTTTCAAAGAAATAATGCATTTTCACTATATACTTATTTAGCCCCACCCTAGCACTAGAACCCCTGACCCCGAGGCCATAAATTTCACAATTTTGGTAGAGGACTCAATGCTGATTACAATCATGCAAACAGTTTAACTGCTTGATGTCCAGGAGTAAAGAAGAAGATTTTTAAAGATTGCATTAATTTTAGTGGCTTTTGCCCCACCCCCTAGGCCCAAGGGGGGCAGGGACCATGAAATTCACAATTTTTGTTCCCCTTCACCCATAGATGCTTTGTACCAAATTTGGTTGAAATTGGTTCAGTGGTTGCAGAGAAGAAGCTGAAAATGTTCAAATGTTAACGGACGACGGACGACGCACGACGCACGACGACGGACGAAAACGGATAGCAATAGGTCACCTGAGTTTACTCAGGTGACCTAAAAATTGAGTGAATGGGAATTTTATATATTATGGTAATTTCTTGTAAATATCACTAATAACTAGGAAGACTTTTCATTTTATATATAGGTTTCCGGAAACAGATTTCCTTTGTTATTTTTCTTTTCTGGCTTTGAGACCTGTAACATTTCTCGATGATGATGGATTGGCTGACTGGGGGAACTCAGAAATAAAGAGCCTAGCTGAGTTTTATGGCACTGAGCAGTCGCACAGTTTCAAGGATCCTGAAACTAATTTGCAGAAAACAGTTATCTCTGAGCCACTCATTGACAAAGAAGAAACAATGGTATCTATAATTATATAATATTATGATAATTAAAGTAAAATAATATCACACTGTAACTCAATGCATTAATAGTTGGAGAGTGTTATTTGCATGTGCATTGATTTTCAATATTTCAGACGTAATGGTTGACTCTGAAGAAATTTTTTTTTATTAAAGCCCAGCAGTATCCCAGACCTTCCATGGCTTCACTATGGTCCCTCATATGCCAATATCATTCGGAGCAGTTCCCCAACTTGAGAAGATTAGCTGCCATAGCTCTTGGCCACCCTATCCATACAGCAGACTGCGAACGCTCTTTCAGTTCACAAAATTTTGTTACCACTAAGTTGAGATGTCGCCTTTCGGGTGAACATATTGACGAGCTTCTGCGAGTCATGTTGGAGGGACCATGGATTTAATAACATTCATATTTTATTTTTGAAGCATGTGAAGCACACATTTCTATTATTTCAATTTGTATTGATTGGTTTATTTTCATTGTAAACATTTATGATTACTTTTCATTTGGTGAAAAACGCCATCTGAATGTTTGTTTTAATACCTTTAGTCCACAATTAGGATTTCTTCTGTGGATTTTAACTCTTCTGCCAGATAGGGATTCATCTATCTCTATAACCCCCTGTAATTTTCGGTACCGGAGTTCTTTGTAAAATTACTCTTTGAACAGTTCTCTGGTACATGTAAAACTCCCCTAATTGACTGCTGTTGACCCATATGCCATTCCTAAAAATTGTGCACATAATGCTAGGCTACTCTTCTCCAGGTATGACTTTATAAAGACCATCATATCTTGTAGCATCAAATTGCTTTTGTCGAAGAAAGAGTACGTCCTGGACGACTTGGTATGGTCCCTGTTCTTGGAACAATGGAAAGTGCTGCCTCCAGGGGCCCGGGCTAGTGCCTTGAGATTCATCTGACTGTCGCAGTTGTTGTATGGACATGGAAATGTCGACGCCAAAATACCGTTCTGCCTACACCAGTTATGGAGATCTCGAAAATAACACATAAAAATTCCAAGGGTTGCCAAAATCCCGTGGTTTTAATTCAAGCATGTTCGCTACCCGCTGTTCCCGAAAACTCCCACCGCCCCTCTTCGCTGACATGATTCTAATGGACGACTAACGACGGTCAAAACGGCGCGTATTTATAAGGAGAGGGGGTGGAGCTTCTTCAATAAGTTTGAATAATAATAACCTTAAAACTGGATCTAACAGATACTCACCCTTAACAAATTTTACACTAACCACTATAAAACAAGGACTGTAAATAGAGTTTGTACATTTATTTATTTTGTTACTTGTTACATTTATTTTAATTCGTTACTTTTTTTCTTTCTTTCTTCGTGCGGAAGGTATCGCCTCCTTCTCCCATTTAAGTATTGGTAGTGTCTCTGGCTCACATTCCAGGCATATAACGTATAGTTCCGCCCAGCATGGAATAATCTTAAATAATTTTTAAATTGTAAACAAACGGTCGATAGAAATAAATTTTTAATCTGAAGGAAATTAATTTACCTGAAAATGGCCCGAAAATGACTCTGCGCGGGTCTGTCCCTTGTCAAGCTCAAGTTAGAACCCAGTCCACGAAGACATCTGGGTTTAACCCGTTCACAATAACAAACGTGCAGATTAAAATCCTCTCCCAATGTGTTAAACATGGGGTCCAAAATAACCTACGGATAAACGTTGGGCCATTCCCTAGCGGGCCCTATAATATCCTGGATGGCCATCCACAGTTCAAAAATCTGCGCATTACGGGACATTTTGTACATTGAACAGAAAATTCCCGCCGCACGGGATTCTTTTTATATTATGGGAAAACAATCTTTAATCCAAATGCATATTAATTCACATTTCCTTTTTTTTAAACTTGAAGTATACATATAGGCTATTTTTGGATAATATTTATTCCCTAACTTTTAAGAAATAAAAGAAGAAATATAGTAAAAAAAATAAAATTAATCTCGAATCAATTTTTTACGGAATAAACCGTATCGTAAAGTAATTCGCCTTTCTTTTTGAAATGCATCGATTTTTTTTTTGAGTTAGTGTGATGATTCATTCATACAAAATTGAAAAAAAAATTGAAGAATTTTAAGATGGCAAATTATCTAGAAATAGTGAACCAGAGACAGCTCAAGTTTAACGGAATAAACCGTAAATTCAGTTTTAAAAATATTACATAAAGGAAATGAATTGTTCACGAATTTCTTGTATATATGGTATTTAATGTTGAATTTATTGCGTTTGTTTAAGTTTTTCTAACATTGACATTCCATTACCAACTATTGCATGAGTACTGTTCACCGTTTCTCTGTTTGCATGCTTTCTATTAAAGTGGGGTACACTATTGTTAGATTTTCTTTGTTCACTGGAGGCAGCTCTGAGTACATGAGAACGGGGAAAACCATACCAAGTCAGCCGTATACAAACAAAATCTGGAATGAATTGCGCGGTTGATCAAGCATTAAAACATGTGGAGATTGGCGGAAAAAAATTCAAACACATCCTAAATATTTGTATACTAGTATATCTTAATATGGTCTAAAGTTCTTTATATATGTATTTCTTGTATTAAGCATTTTTTGTGAAATATTTCGAACCTGGGAAGGAATTCTATACCTGCCCCCCCTAGGGCTGGATCAATATATCGGTAATCGGTATATAGCGATATCTTTTAGCAATACGATAACCGATACAGAGATGCTTGCGTATTGCTCGATTATTTCAACGTTTAATTAAGAGAAAGAAAAACGTGAAAGTGACTAATGTGACGAACGACTTATCTAAAATCGGTTAAACGCATGTAAACATGTCAAAAGTGGAGGGTCGCTACGTAAAAGTCAGCAGCAAATAGGCAAACTGTAATTATATTTGTCAACAAGAAGTCGCAAGTTCTGGCGGAACAACGAGCCTATATATTATTACCTATCTCAGACGGCATCGCAACATTGACCTGTTTGCTACTGTGAAACTTGGAGGCAATTCCGGTAGGTAAAATGGCGCGTCGAAAAAAAAAGTCATGGAATGTAAACCGATAATAAGATATCCATCAGAATTTTTAAGTCATAGTTTATTTTAACTTTGGTAAAATATTTTATCTGCCATTACTTCCACGAATACGACGTCAAGTGAAGTATCAACACAGTCAAACAGGTCAATGTTGTGATGTCGTCTGTGGTTTCAGAACGAGTATTTATAGCACCAGTGGCAACATATTTACATGCACAAGGGCTTGTCTGAAACCTAAGTGGATCGATGCCTTGATTTTTCTGAAGAAAAATATGGGCAAATAACATTAATTAATCTGTTATACTCTTGTCCATTCAAAGAGAATTAAAAAAAAAACGAGGATTTAAAATGTTTTATTATTGTTAATTTATGCTTTTATCAAAAAACACTATCACCTCTTTAAAAAAACATACAAAGAATAGTGTATTCCCATTTGTCTGTATCGGCAATAGGTATCGCATATCGCACCTCTGTATTGCAATATGTATCGTATCGAAAAATTTCTTTCAATACCCAGCCCGAGCCCCCCCCCCCCCTTACTCCCTTGTGCTATGGTACTTTCTCTTGGAAATAAAATGGCCGAAAAAGCACTTTACCAGTTGTACATATTCTCTTCCAATATTAATACAGGAAAATAATATATGAATTTTTTTTTTAAATATTTGTACATTTGATTTTGTGTATTTAAAAAAATTGGACTGAAAAATAAATAAGTACGTATTTACAACTTGTCTTTATTTCATTTGGGAAGTTGAAAGGTCTTACAAATTTTATGGCAATGGAATGTTGCATGTTGTATATATATACTCCTGTTATTCGCACCGGTGCGAATAATTTTGACACTATATTCATTAAAACTATTTTCGAGTGTCTCCCCCTCCCAAAATCCCCCCAAAAAATGTCTAAGCCCCCTTTTTTTATATGGTCTCCCCCAAAGAAACCCTTTTCCCGGGAATTCTTCCCTTTCTTGGGCATTTTAGCTTGAAATCTGGAACTTCGTCTGTATATATATACTCCTGTTATTCGCACCGGTGCGAATAATTTTGACACTATATTCATTCATTAAAACTATTTTAGAGTGTCTCCTCCCAAAAAATATCCAAGCCCCATTTTTTAAATATGGTCTCCCCCAAAGAAACCCTTTTCCCGGAATTATTCCCTTTCCTGGGCATTTTAGCTTGAAATCTGGAACTTCGTCTGTATATATATATATAACGATCCTCTAAAAACTAATGTCCAAATAACTGTATCTCACTTCCATTCTCAATGACCGTGTAGTGTAGGGCAGCGTTGTGAGAATTCCATCGGCATCGAAAGCAAGTTTTTTAACTTGCCTAGATAGCCGAGCGGTCTAACGCGCTGTTCTGCATTGCTAGGAGACAGATTCCGTAGGTCGAGAGTTCAACCCCGGGCTGGGGCGGAAGTGGGTATCCTTGTAAAAGTGAATTTCTCAGTGCTTTCTACATTAATATTCCTTCACTTAGGGCAGTTATATTAGTTTAAGAGTTGTTGTAATTTGTGCTTTGTAATTTGTGCTTTATATATATATATATATATATATATATATATATATATATAGATAGATAGATAGATAGATAGATAGATAGATAGATAGATAATCCAATAAAAAGTCTCAGTGGTCGGTATTAAATACTTAAAATAAAAAAAGAAAAACACGAAAAACTTCAGTAAAGCTTTAGGCCTTTCATTCTATCTTCAGAAGCTTTACATAATAAACAATTGTAGTAACATAGTAACGTTACACAATAATTGGCGGAGTGTATGACGTCGTTATTATGAAGTCAAAAGTACTATGACGTCATAGTTAACAGCTCACAGCGTACAGGTAAAAGTACGGGAAATTTTTAAGATCTAAATAAACTGCAGATATACAAATGCATACATAATTAAATAGAATAGAAATACATTAAATCAGATTGTTAAGCTTAGGTTTAAACGTACGAATAAAATGTTTTTCTTTTTGATGTCTACAAATGTCATTTCCTCCTGCTACTTTATAAAACGGAAATATCATAAATTTCTTTTGTCGGCACACGTCTAAATGTTCACTTAGTGGTATTTGTCTATACTCTGGAGTGTTAATCTGTTGCTTGTGGGTACGAACCCGGGTACGAAGGGTGTTACTGGTCTCACCTATGTAATATTCACTACACCCTGGACAGGTTATCACATATAAAACATTTTGTGTATCACACGACATATTGGCGTTCACTGTAAATCTTCGGCCGTTAAAGTTATAACAGGTTCCTTCCGTTAGAAAGTCACAGGTTCCACATCGAGGATTTCCACATTTAGTCACTGAATGGGTTCCTTCAAAATTAGAGTTACACAGTAGTCTCTTCAGGTTCTTGGGTTGACGTCTACTGGATATAAATTGTACGTCTTTATAGATTTTCTTTTTTGTTTCGTCCTCTCTGAGAATCGTGTTCAGTTGGTGAACAATGGGGTTGATGTTCTGGTTCTTGGGATTATGCGTGTGCACAAAGGGAATAATATTCTCATTAACTTCACGTCCTTTGGCTAAAAGTAATTCTGATCTTTCATGTTCCTTAGCTTTAAGTATTCCATCATCTATAAGCTTGACTGGATATTTCTGTTTTAAAAGATACATTTTTAGTTCAAACAAACGAATGTCCCTTGTATCTTTTTCACTGACAATGGCGCATATACGTCTGGCAAGGTTATAGGGAATGGATGTTTTGGTATGATGCGGATGGCAGGAACCAAAATGTAAGTATTGGTGCGTATCCGTAGCTTTGTAATAGATATCAGTAACAATCCTTGTGTCCTTCTTAACAACCAGCACATCTAGGAATGGTAATTCACTTTCACTGATATCTATTGTAAATTTGATGTTGGCATTCAACTCATTTAATATTTCATGGAAAACTTCTTATTTTTCGACACTTTCATCCCATAAAATAAAGCAGTAATCTAGAAATCTTTTCCATATAGATTTAAGGTTATTGGCGATATCTTCTCCCCATAACGTTATGAGTCGTTGGTGTAGTTTGTATTCTAAGTAACCTAGGGTAAGTGTTGCGTATGTCGGCATTTACCATTCCTAGATGTGCTGGTTGTTAAGAAGGACACAAGGATTGTAACTGATATCTATTACAAAGCTACGGATACGCACCAATACTTACATTTTGGTTCCTGCCATCCGCATCATACCAAAACATCCATTCCCTATAACCTTGCCAGACGTATATGCGCCATTGTCAGTGAAAAAGATACAAGGGACATTCGTTTATATGAACTAAAAATGTATCTTTTAAAACAGAAATATCCAGTCAAGCTTATAGATGGTGGAATACTTAAAGCTAAGGAACATGAAAGATCAGAATTACTTTTAGCCAAAGGACGTGAAGTTAATGAGAATATTATTCCCTTTGTGCACACGCATAATCCCAAGAACCAGAACATCAACCCCATTGTTCACCAATTGAACACGATTCTCAGAGAGGACGAAACAACAAAGAAAATCTATAAAGACGTACAATTTATATCCAGTAGACGTCAACCCAAGAACCTGAAGAGACTACTGTGTAACTCTAATTTTGAAGGAACCCATTCAGTGACTAAATGTGGAAATCCTCGATGTGGAACCTGTGACTTTCTAACGGAAGGAACCTGTTATAACTTTAACGGCCGAAGATTTACAGTGAACGCCAATATGTCGTGTGATACACAAAATGTTTTATATGTGATAACCTGTCCAGGGTGTAGTGAATATTACATAGGTGAGACCAGTAACACCCTTCGTACCCGGGTTCGTACCCACAAGCAACAGATTAACACTCCAGAGTATAGACAAATACCACTAAGTGAACATTTAGAGGTGTGCAGACAAAAGAAATTTATGATATTTCCGTTTTATAAAGTAGCAGGAGGAAATGACATTTGTAGACATCAAAAAGAAAAACATTTTATTCGTACGTTAAAACCTAAGCTTAACAATCTGATTTAATGTATTTCTATTCTATTTAATTATGTATGCATTTGTATATCTGCAGTTTATTTAGATCTTAAAAGTTTCCCGTACTTTTACCTGTACGCTGTGAGCTGTTAACTATGACGTCATAGTACTTTTGACTTCATAATAACGACGTCATACACTCCGCCAATTATTGTGTAACGTTACTATGTTACTACAATTGTTTATTATGTAAAGCTTCTGAAGATAGAATGAAAGGCCTAAAGCTTTACTGAAGTTTTTCGTGTTTTTCTTTTTTTATTTTAAGTATATATATATATATATACTCCTGTTATTCGCACCGGTGCGAATAATTTGACACTATATTCATTCATTAAAACTATTTTAGAGTGTCTCCCCCCCAAAAAATATCCAAGCCCCATTTTTTTTAAATGGTCTCCCCCAAAGAAACCCTTTTCCCGGGAATTCTTCCCTTTCCTGGGCATTTTAGCTTGAAATCTGGAACTTCGTCTTTATATATATACTCCTGTTATTTGCACCGGTGCGAATAATTTTGACTTTATTCATTCATTTAAATTATTTTAGAGTGTCCCCCCCAAAAAAAAATATCCAAGCCCCATTTTTTTTATATGGTCTCCCCCAAAGAAACCCTTTTCCCGGGAATTCTTCCCGTTCCTGTGATTTAAGCTTGAAATCTGGAACCGGTGCAAATAATTTTGACACTATATTCATTCATTAAAACTATTTTAGAGTGTCTCCCCCCCAAAAATAACTAAACACCATTTTTCTATATGGTCTCCTCCAAAGAAACCCTTTTCCCGGGAATTCTTCCCTTTCCTGGGCATTTTAGCTTGAAATCTGGAACTTCGTCTGTATATATACATAGGCAATTTAGCCACATATGATCCATATATGCATTGCCTTTTATATGAACATCATATGTCGATCATATGAGAATCATATGTGGACAATCATATGAGAATCATATGATCATGCATGTGTTAATCATATGAAGTAATATACATATGATTCTCATATGAAAGGCCCTACATATGAGAATCATATGTATATTTTGGCAGTGATCATATGAGAATCATATGAAACTGATCATATGAGAATCATATGAAACCATATTCACTAATTTGTCCTTGTTATTCTCAGGTAAAATCATGAATATTTTGACAGTGATCATATGAGAATCATATGACACAGTGATCATATGAGAATCATATGAAACAGTGATCACAAATTTGCCCTTGGTATACTCAAGTAAAATTGCAATTTCAATAATATCAATAGTAATTTTAATGTACATCAATTTCAAAAGAATTTGTTAGCAATAACTAGAGACGTATACGTCTTTGAAATAACTTATGTTAAGTTCTACTCTGTTTAACCCCCCCCCCCCTTAATTTCCCTTATAAAAAACCTTTCACAATTTTCTTTTTCTGTAATAATGCATATCCAAGACAAAATTGATAAAGAATAAATTAATTTGCTTTTAATTTCAAATCTTTTGGGTTTGGGTTTATTACTTAAGTAAAAAAAAAAATCCGTATTTTTCCCGGACAGGTTTTGACTTCTATCGGATGAAAGTGTACGTCATGTTTGACGTAACTGATGCAGCAGAAGTGCTGGGTGTTGGAAAAAGTAAGTAATCTCCTAACAATTTTTTTAAAGACCTTTAATTCATATTGTTTAAATATCGTTTCATTACGGTTACAGGTTCGCATGAACTCATCTTTGTAATACTCTCAACACTTGTTATATTCTTCCCAACAAAGTTTGGGATATCCTGGAATCACTAAGTCTGTTTTTCTGCCTATCTACTTGTCTGTAATTTTTTTTGTCCAAAAGTAATATATGTGTGTCAGAATCTTCTAAATTTTTGGCAATAATACTATTTGAACACTCCATATTCAATTGACAAAAATAAAAAAAAAAAATGCTTTTTATGATTTTAAAATGAAGCATATCTTCCAATAGTGTATTTGTCTGGCAAAATTCAATTCAATTGTCAAAATTAAAAAAAAGAAGCTTTTTATAATTTTATTATGAAGCATATCTTCAAACAGTGTCTTGTAAATTACATCATAGGATTTCACAAAACACCTAGTATTACATATATAGCATTAGTTTTATCTCGTATTATATCTGTGTCGGTTTTGTTTGCTAATAAATTACTTTAATATAACTTGTAGAATTGATTTTGTAATTTAAGAATTATTTTTTTATTTTTGTAGAGACCATTCTGTGCCACAAAAAAATTGTTCAGGAAGGGGAGAACTGGTGGATTTGCATTTTTGGTACAGTTCAAAGAGATTTTCAAAATGGTCAGATCAGAGGGAGGACAACTGAAAATATTGAAAAGATAAAGAAGGAAAAAGAACCTGGAAATATATGGAATGATTATGAAATGTGGAGGATGTAGGCAACCTTTCGGAATTTGACCTATAAAGATTTCCCATTTTTATTTGTATGCTAGAATATCAAAAAACTTTTTTTTTTATAAATTTACAATAGAAAATACATGACAAATGTTATTGTTGATATTTCAATTTTGCTGTGGACACTTTCATGTCATATGGTATTTTTATACAAGTACATGACCTAATTATTTTATTCATTTGTACATGTATACATGTTTAACTACTTAATCATTTTGCTGAAATCTTATAATTTGTACTCATTTTAGAATATGTTATATAAGTACATATATCGACAAAAGTGACCCACTTGTTTGTAAATTTTCTTGTTTAGAATGTACACTGTGAAAAATTAGTTATTTCTGTTGATGAAAATAATTTTGTCAAAAAAGTTGTGTTAGCATTATAAGATATTTTAAAATATTTAACCAATGAAGATAGATCATTGTACATGTAATGTAATGAATTTTCATCTAAAGCAGAAATATCTGATTTTTAAATGTGTACAAGAATGTGAAAAATATTGAAAGAAAACACACATAACAGTTTCATATGATTTACATATTATAGCCTTTTCATATGATTCTCGTATGTAAATTGCTTGAAACACACATAATCATTCATATGAAAATCATATGTAGTTATTTTCATATGATTCACATATGTGGATCATATGTAAATCATATGATTTGCTTCATATGATTCACATATGATGCCGTTTTTCTATGATTCTCATTTGAAACCAATCATATGATACTCATATGAGAATCATATGTGGCGAAGTTGTCTGTGTATACTCCTGTTATTCGCACCGGTGCGAATAGTTTTGACACTATATTCATTCATTAAAACTATTTTAGAGTGCCCCCCCCCCCAAAATATCCAAGCCCCATTTTTTTATATGGTCTCCCCCAAAGAAACCCTTTTCCCGGGAATTCTTCCCTTTCCTGGGCATTTTAGCTTGAAATCTGGAATTCGTCTGTATATATATATACTCCTGTTATTCGCACCGGTGCGAATAACAGGAGTATATATATGCGATGGTATAAATACAAACTGAGAATGTTTTCTTTTATACATTTTGAAATATGTATTTATATTATTTAAATATTAAGAATATCAAAACAATTGATATTTGCATTTTTATTATGTATCTTTTTTCTGTTATTAGTTTCACCTTAGATATTGTTTATTTTTAATTTCGACCTTGACCTAACATGAATGGATCGTACTTAGGCTTGGTTTAGTTTTATTTGCTATTTCTGCATCCAAGAACTGTTTTGACGTTTCATCAACAAAGTCAAATGTTATTAGCTCCGCGGAGCGAAAAAACGGAATAATGCCGATCTTAGAAGAACTGATTAAGTCAAACATTCGATTGAATTAGAGGACATAAACCCGTTTAAACAACCGTATCGCAGAATTCCTCCGGGTATGCATGAGGAAGTTCGTCGACACATGCGTGAGGTGTTAGAGGCCGGAGTCATTCGCGAATCTAACAGCAATTATTCCTCAAACGTGGTACTGTGTCGGAAAACAGATGGATCGTTGTGGATTTGTCTAGACATGAAAATGCTAAACTCAAAAACGCGTAAGGTTTGCTATATGCTTCCTCGATTTTATGACGTCATAGATACCCTGTTAGGAGCAAAGTATTTTCATAAAATTCTACCTACGATCAGGCTATTTGCAGGTAGAAATTGAGGAGAAAGATCGGCAAAAACAGCATTTTCGGTAGGTAATTTAGGACTTTTTAACGGCATGAATGGGGTTGTTCACAAGCTGCAACATGACAAACCCCCAATCATCAACTTTAATGGAAAGGGAAATAACCAAAGTAAACATAATGTGTTATATTTACAGCAAAAGCAGACATTTTCCTCTAGAACCCAGATTCCTGTTGTACCAGCATTTGTGTTAACAGTGATAAATTATTAAGTTTAATTTTACATTTTAAGAAATTATAAATAAAAATTACAGTTGAAAATCCAAGATGTCGTTTCCAATCATTAGGTCAACTGTTTCAATCAGGTGACCTTTTACTATCTGTTTTCGTCCGTTGTCGTGCGTTATTTATTATATTCAGGTGACTTATAAGGCCCGTGGACCCCGTGTATTTTCAAAGCTTTGCATCTCGAAAAAATATAAATTCTGTTTGGATAATATTTGGGTTTATGGAAGGAGGTTGAAATGGTGCTCTTTATTATTTACTATCTGATTAAGCATATCTTTACATTTTTAATGAATAAAAAGAAAACCATCACCAAACAAAGTAGAACAAAGCCCAAGCAGTCCAGCACCTCTGAAGTCCTTGCTTAGCTATAGCTCTATGCCAGGAACTACGGAGAAAAACTACCGAACACCACTCACATACACCTACCACCTTGTCAGTCAAAAGCTTCAGTGTAGTGAAACGGTTTAGAGTTATCTATCTTGTGCTATATTATATAATCAAGAAATTATTGTAAATAATGTAATTAACAGGTTATTTGATTACATGACTTTACAAGAAAGGATGTTTTTTAAAATAAAAAGACGCTAAAAACAAATGTTTAATTTGACCACTGGATATCATGACCGAGTCAAAACTTATGAAATTTTTAAACCTGCCTGCACCATAACCATATGGGAAAAAAATTTACCAAGCTGTAGTCCTCTCTAACAGAGAAATATGGATCCAAAGAGCAATAACCAACAAATGTGACATAATTTTGTTTTCAAAAAGTGTAGCTCAGATCGAGGACAGCACTGGGTGGCTTAAATCAAGCATGGGAACAAAATCAAAAATACGGCAATGTGTTGTTAGGTACGTGCAATTTAATCAGCAGAAACACTAAATGCATAAATCTAAACCAAATAAAAATGAAGTCCTAGAACATATACAAACACAATTTTACGAGATCATTATCATCATGAATAAATATCCAGGCTCCAAAGTCACCGCCATCTCGGAAGTTCCAGCGTACTCAATAAAAGCCTTGAATACAGCTATAAAAGGACACCCGAACCCTCAATTTTTTTTTTTTAATCAAGAACTAGCTGAATCAACAATTATCTGAAATAATCTGAAAACCCACTCACCAGAATTTGCTGTAGATCTCCATAAAACCTCAAAAACAAAATCAGGAAAAAAAAAACATCAAAAATAGGAAATTCGCTAAATTCCCTTTTGGCCGACGGAATACACCCAAATTTGTTTTCTTCAAATCATGCAAATCATCACGCTCGCCAATCAACTAATCACATCAGAAAATTAAAAAAAATAATACAGTTATTCCTTGCATAAATACTACATGAAAATTATCAAGGAAACATGGGTGCATTAAAGGGAAAACAGTGTGAAGCCATGGTGCTGACTGTGTGTGAAGAGCAAATATCTCTCTTGGAGCCCAGGAAATCTTATAAATAGAAAAATCTAACACTGAGAATGAGGATCGAAAAACAGCAGTAATGTTTACAATCAAAGAAGCGGAAAACTTGGAACCAGTAATGGGGTATGACGACATTACAGTTAAAGAAAAACCAGCTGTTGGTCATATCAACTTCACGTTCAGGTGAACAAAATCAAGAATTAGTAACGGTACTATGCATAACCTTAACATATTCCCAGACAACGTGTAAGATGCGCCAAACTTTTGCCAGCTGGATTGTAAATTTGTTGGGATGGTAGACGGTAAGGAGATACGGTTGATCACATATAATCCAACCGTTAAACCCTTAAGCCCAACACAAGCTATTGATGATTCCGATGGAAAAGAAGATATTTTTCATTAGGTGAAACACTCCACCTTGTCCTGTTAGGATCCATAGTAATGAACATTTCTGTTCCACAACCTTAAACGGTCTGCACGAAATGCAGTTTAAACTTAGAGCCAAAGTTGTCAACTTTTTACGAAAGGCTTGCCTACAATAAACACTGTGCCGGATAATTATGCCACTTCATGGTCATTGGATATAAACATCCTTCAAGGTTCTGTTCTTCTCGTACAGGTTTTATTTCACTGCTACATAGTATCAAAAGAATAAACATAAATACGGTGGATTATACAGTTATAGTTATTTTAAATTATGGATATACAAAAGTTCACGTTTATTTCACTCATATTGGATGTGTACTTTGTGGTTCCTTGGTTTATGCAGGATTGATGGTGATGCAAGTTGTTTTGCATTATCAGTTCATGGAATGAAAACACTCCCGGCCGGTGATTATAAAAATTCATAAGTATACCTTGTATGTTTCATATAAATCCAGCCTCGCAGTTTATTTTCTCGTAGATCGGAAATTGTAATTAGCAAAGCAATGATAAAGTCATAAAATACTGCAACAGCAATCAACTACATCATTAGTTTCCAGCGTCGTCTTCATTTGTAAACACCGTCTAATTGACTGCTATCACCTGTCGTATTCTTCATTTCCACGACTTCTTGTGATTTTCACAGCAGTACACCAAAACATAAACATGGTACTATCCTCTTCACAATCGCATTCTCCAAGCGAATTAATTCAGGATCAGTTCAAACACGTATGACGGATCCAAAGACACTGGATAAGACGATTTCTCCGTCCTTGGTATCATACAATGTACCAACGTCATAAAAAAATATGCTTCAAATGCAGTCCACGATTAAATCCAATGTTTCTTTGATAAGTGTTGCAATATTGTCCGAATTTGGGTAGAAACTTCGAAACAAATTCAGTCAATTTTCAAATTCCATAAAAATGAAACAACGAACCTGACGTTAACTTCAACACCATTTTTTCCTGTCTTCTCATGTTTGCCTTCCAAGTTTGATATCTTCCAGTACCTCGCACATCCTGGTCACGGCACCAAATTTGGTTTTGTGAACAAATGAGGAAGAAATAATTGTTTTTTTAAGAGTTTATTTACCAGTTTAGAATTAGCAGAGAAAACAAACGTGAACCGTATAGTGGTGAAAAGCAAAGAATTTTTAATCCTAAAGTGGCTCGTGATCGTATAGTGCCTCGCGATCCCTCTTAGAACGTTGCTCCGAAGAGCCCCGCTCTGAGAAGTATGGCGTAGATGAGAGAGTGAGCTAGAGTTAAGAATCTCTCAAAGATCGCCGTAGATAGTATTTATAATGTACAATACATAATAGTCATTTGCATATAAGATAAACAAGTTATTCAATAAGTGGGTCTTAATCCTGGAATTTTCACAAAACAATTTGTAATCTAAACATAAGTTTTTGTAAACTGCTGGTCAGTGTCCTTGTATTAGGCAAAAGTAAGTATAACTTTAATAATGTTCAGTTATTGTCCCTGTATTGATGTCCGTAGATAGATAAACATCCTGGTATGTTATATAGTCCTTAATCCGATTAACTTGTTTGTTTACTTTTACGGAAAAGTCTTACACTTCTGTACATGTATCCTTCTTGAATTAGGGGTCAGTGCACTCTATCATGGGTACATTTTAATAAACTTATTTTATTTTCTTGATTAAAATAATTGTCTCAAAGCCTATAGGTTTACACGCCTCGAGGTATACAATGTAATCAAGCATGGCGATTGAGCTTGCAAACAATACCTGATTAGGATTACTGTTTTATCGAAGTAATTTTCTGTCGATGCATTCATTGTTTTAATATGATTTTAAATTTCTTTTAATAGAAAATAGAAATAAAAAAGATATTAATATTTAACATTGTGCCACGTCCATGTGATAGCAACACGTACCGCAGTAAAAGTAACGAATGTTTACTGATATACGGGAGTACTAATGTGTTTCCGTGCTTGACTAACCAAAAAGTCTAATACGGTGCGGATAAAAAAAAAACAAAATGTCAAATTTATATATTTTACTGACAAGTGCAAGCGCTAAGATTTATTTGCGCTAATGCATTCCCATTTGCGTTTGCGCTAAAATATGTATGCGCTAAATTTTCTCGTTTTACAGTAAACTATCGAGTACACATTTATAATGAGCAAGATTGCTACTACCAAAATTGTTATTTTTATGGCTCCAGGGTCAGGAGTTCTGGTGTTAGGGCGGGGCATAATTGATTATATAGTGAAAAAAAAAATCTTTGAAAATCTTTTCTCTGCACCTGTGTATTGATGTTCATAATATATTGGCCTGTTTTAATGCTATATTGCTGTAGTTTTTAATGTTTTTAACTTTTATTAGGTGTTCTGTACTTGTGAATTTCAAGATTGAGATGTAAATGAATAATTTATAGACTATTTACCTAACTACCGGTATTGAAGTCTTTGTATCCTGATATGTATCACACACTGAGAAATTGCATTGAAATCTCACTTCATTACTTGAATTTATATATATTTGCTTCAAAGTGTTTTATGCGGTTACAGTCTTTTGGGTGTAGAAATTGATTTGGTACTATTTTATGAATGTTACATTTTTAATTGCAGTGAACTTTGTCTGCTAATTGTCTGACTTTTTCATTTAATGAGATAGTTGACCATGTATCAGTTTCCATTTACAGTAATTTTTATGGTCCTTTCTTTTTTACATGTTGGTTAACGTTGAGCTGCCAACATTTTTAAATGGAAATTAGTAAAGCGGGGTCAGTAAATTACCCAAATCCCACGCTGCTGTAAATGTTTTGTAAATGGGCATGCATTGGGAGTGCATTTTTCTATTTTGTTTACTTTAAAACATTGACACTGAGACGGTTAGCCTTTTAAAAGTGAAAGGATAATACAAGTATGCATTTTAAGAATTACGAATGTTCAATTATATTTGTATAAAGTATAGACAATCAGTTAGGAAAATTCCCTTATTGTTAACTTTGATATAGAAATATCGAAATCAGAAGTATATTTCGAGAAATATTTTGTGAGGTGCATTTAAACGCTTGTTTCACCTTTCTCAAACATTCTAAAGGTTGGCATGTCTGTTTTTGTATTAGCAATTGTACAGTGTATATATAAAATGATCATGAAACTTGATTGCTGGCCAATCTTCACAGTGCCATCTTGCAACGTGACAACTTTCACCACAACACAATTTTGACCAGCTTTGATAGTTTTCAGATGTTTTTTGTGGAACAGCAAGGCCTTGACAGTCCTAAAGGCATTGTCTGAAGAGACAATGTATGATGTACCAAACTGTGTCCAATTTACGTAATGTGTCATCTGGACGTTATCAGGGACATGTACTGGTTGGGATCCCTTTAAAAATAAATATAACATTTAAATAAACCTTATTTGGAATTTTTAATTTTCTTTATGAGCAGGGATTAATTGCCATATACAGACCTGCCTACCCTTTTCATTACAAGGGTGTAATTTCTGTAAATTTTTGGCGGAATTTCAGAGGTAAAAGTGTAATCAATTATGTTTTCCCATTTTGTTATTATACTATAATACTTTCTTTCAAAACGACCGAAATTGTACACTACTTAACAAAGCTGCCATAATGTTTCTTTTTCGAATAATCTACACTCAAAGAAAGTGTAATGAAATACTAGTATCCTATATTAAACTCAAATCAACCGCACACTCTGATGCATTTGGTCAATTTGTATCAAATTCCTTAATTGAAGGCTTTCGTTCGCATGTTTACACAAATTGCACATAATAACACTGTATTTTATTCTTTTTCATACTCGCATTTCTCTATCTTGCTCAAAGCAATGTTAAAATAAACCAAATTCGAGCATAGAAATGAAGGATATGGAAATAACGAACAGTATTCAATCTCAACGTCCATTAAACAAATATACAAAATAAGAGCAGAGCAAACACGGACCTCCGAAACATCAGAGGTGGGATCAGGTGCCATGGAGGAGTGAGCATCCCCTGCCGACCGGTCGCACCCGCCGTGTGCTCGTTGTCATAATCAGGAAACAACGGAAAAAATCCGTGGTCAATTCAGTGTATAAATAATGGACTAACAATTGGTATGAAAAACGTCAGTCAGCATTTCATTCAATGATAAATTGTATTTGCTGACAAGGTCAATGTATCGACCATAGAATTTACGAAATGATGACTTTAAACGAGACTGTTGATATTCTTGTTTCATCAACTTGCTTGTCAATAATTTACCTCGTTTAAGAAATTGTTCATACGTAGAGCATGCTCTTGCGTATCGAATCAACTGAGATATAAATACTCCGTATGCAGGTGATGAAGGTATATTGCTGCATAAGTAAGGGAAGTTGACGATAGAAAAGTTAAAGTCATCACGTTTATCATATAGCTTGGTTGTTAGATTACCATTAGTGTCTTTTTCAAGTACAATATCCAAGTATGAAGCAGAAGAGTCGGACTCTGTGGTATCTTTTATCTCAAGCTCACCAGGATATATGGTGTCGACGTAGGAATGGAAATTATCATTATTAATTGACAATACGTCGTCGATATATTTAAATGTCGAGTTGAAGGCCACAGCAAGTGTTTTCTTCTTTTCACGCAAAAGATTTTGCATAAATTCTGCTTCATATAAATATAAAAATCTGTCTTTTTATAACGGAGCGCAATTTGTACCCATGGGAATTCCAATAGATTGTTGGAATACCTGGTCTCCAAAAACCACATAGATATTGTCAATCAGAAACTCAAGCATCTTCTTGATGTCAACTTCAGAGTACTTATGTGTGCAATCAGAATCTGTTTTAACAAAATAATTTTTCAAATGACCAATGACGAGGTAAGTAAACTTACGAGTTCCATTTTTGTTGAGGAAGCAGCTGTCAAAGATATCAAAACGCCTGGATTTTAATTTGTCGTGGGGAATTGTTGTGTATAAAGTTGAAAAGTCGTAAGTTTTTATGCTGTTGATTTTTGTAAAGTCTTGTGATTTCAAATTGTCTAAAAGTTCTTTAGAATTTTTAAGTATCCACATCTGATTTACACCACTTCTTGAATATATAGCTGTACAGTACTCTTGAAGTTTTTCCTTCACTACTGTCAATATTTTAGTGAGAAGTAACGAAAGAGGCTTGGTTGAACATTTACTGGAACCTGCAATGTATCTTTGTTTGTAAGGATTCTTATGAAGTTTCGGAATCCAATATATATAAGGTAGTTCAAATTCATTTTGGCTCTGTGGAATATTAAAAGTATTCAAAACTGACAGGTGATTTTGAAGAATGTATTTATTGCAATATCGTTTATTAGTTAACGTACAATGTAAGTAGTGCCTTCCTGTCTTTTTCCGAATCTTCGCCATACCAGTTTACATATAACTACTTGGTATATTACGTACGTTATAGAACTCGTCCTCTTTTTATTACTTTTACTAGAACTCTTCATTTAATTTCTGCAGGTCGTACTTTGACTTTAAATTTAGACTTTCATAATGGATTTTAAACTAAACTAGTGCTAATTGTAACGGGGACCGTTACAGATGTTCCCCAAACGCTACCCAACTTCCCTTTGGTGCCATATTCCCTGTAAGCTTCATTAAATAAGACAAACGCTATGCATTTGAGAATTTAACAACGTTTACCCAGAAGCGTACCAAGTTCATTCAAATTTTAGCGTTACACGCGTGCACATATGAATGCATGTATGTAATGACCATTTCATCTTGTCTACACAATCTATATAATTTAATATACCAAATATTAAAGTACTTAATCCAGAAGTATTAAAAATCACTCACTCAAGAGTTTTTTTTTATTTTACTCATTGCACGTGCACGCACGTGCATACATGAACATAGTGACCATACCTTCTTGTAGAAGTCCATTACATCTATCTATATTCTAAATCCCACCCCGTTTGGTTGAAAACCAAGGGAGTTATAGCTTTTTAAAGTTTCAGCCAATCAGATTGCAGCACACGTACACGCACGTGTATGCATGTGAATGGTGATAATACCTTCTTGTAGAAGTCCATTATATCTCTCTATGTTCCAAATCCCATCCTGTTTGGTTGATAACCAAGGGAGTTATTGCTATTTAAAGTTTGAGCCAATCATATTGCAGCGCACGTGCATGCACGTGTTTTCATGAAAATTGCTATATATCATATTGTAGAATATTCTTATGCATGGAAATGTTCTTAATTTCAAAGGATTTTGTCAAAAAACAAGAAAGATATTGAGAATTTAGTTTCAGCCAATCAGAGCGAAGCGCACGTGCATGCGCGTGAGATCTTGCTATTTTGACCATTTCATATTGTCTATGTTACTAATATATCCTAATATTATGAGTTTCAAAGCATTTCATCAAAAATATAAAAAGTTACGCTTATATTCATTATATTGATCATTTCTCGTGTTGCACGTGCGTGCTCTTGCAAGCACGTGCGCGCAAAATGACCTTCGTTCCGCAAATCTACATAACATGTCTACTGACCCTAAAAACATTTCACCTTAGTCGGATGTATAGTTTACGAGATCATTCGCGGACAAAAAAGTGCCCAGGAAGAAGAAAAATAATAATAATAAGAAACAGAGTAAAAACAATATGTTCCCCAACTTCGTTTGGGGAACATAAATATCAAAAGCGTAATATTAATATAAGGGGCGTAATAGCGTAATTTTGTGGTAAAAGGCGGAAGAATTACGCCAAAAGCGGAAGGGTAGGCAGGTCTGCATATAATTTTACTAGTATAATGTGTGTTAAGTTGTTGACAGTTAAAAGGGTGATGGGTCTACAATAGGAGTTGTTTCAAAAAAAATTAATTACAATCTTTTGAACTGCACTATTTAAATTAATATCTTTTACATACGTTTTAGATTTTGTTAACTGGTTCAGAGGTTGTCTCCGTGTTTATTTACTGGTCCTTGTCTTCATTTCGATCGGTCTCTTCTTCCTTTGCCAATGCGGCATTTCAGGGGTCTTCGTGAAAATGGAATTATGCCGGATTTTGGGCGATAAGGTCATCTACATACAGTGCTGAGGATGTCTCCAGTAGCTTCATTGGAAGAGCTCAACAACTCGGGGTCAATACAAAAGACCGTTGCATCCATTAGATTAAATCCATCGTCACTTGCGATGTCCTCACGAATGTCATTTACAGACCAAGTTTTCATCGGAATTTCGTTGGATGATATGTTTTCGTATGCAGGATTCATTACAAACACAGGTTTCAGTTCATTTACGGCATCTCTATCAGCCTTCTGAATATGAGAGTTCTAAATAGTTTGCAATGAAGGCGACAAGCTAATACAAATTTCTCCCAACATTCGTTATCTTTCACATCTGATAGTAATCTAGTTTCTAGTATTTGAAGGGACGTTCTATAGAATGGGAGTCTGGATCCAGGTTGGATTTCAATACTATGTTTGTGCAAATCTGGTTTCCCTAACTCTGTTAAATCTTTTGCTAAAGAAGTCGGTTCACTTTATGCATAAAATAGCCCTGTAGATATACCAATTAATTGATCAACACTTGATTTTCCATTTGAAGCAATAAATTAAAATAGAGACTTGGTGCTGTCATATCCTATTAAAAAAATTTCCTCAAAGTCCAGGTCTTGGAGAACTGGCTTTATGAAATTGCAATGTTGTTGAATCTTTAGGTAAACAGGTATAATTTTCAGTGAAGAAAAATAATATGAGCGCACCCTCTGATCTAAAAAATTAAAAAAAAAGGGTCTATTAATCCTCAGAAACAGTGCTATCATTTACTAGACTAGTTGCATATTTTAGATCAGAGGTTGCGCTCTATGTCAAATATCAAAAAATGACTAAAGATTGGCCGTTTTTGTAGACTTTTTCGGAATACGAGGAAATTGACGCATTTCGTGACGTCATAATGCATTTACAAGCCAGAAAATGGCGTCATTTTTAAGCGGTTAGCTTCGCTAGCCGCTATATGGCATGTGTCGGCAACCGGAAACCTCCATAAGGCGCTACCTATCGGCATCGCTTTATCGCTCGTAACCTTATCCTTCTGGAACCAAAACCGGAAACTTCCACAAGGACCTACCTATCGACAACGGTAACTTCAGCAAATGATTTGTATACTGTCGGCGTAATACGCCCCCTGGTTAGAGATTATTTAAGGACCTACCTATCGACAACGGTAACTTCAGCAAATGATTTGTATACTGTCGGCGTAATACGCCCCCTGGTTAGAGATTGACAATATGCTGTGAAGTCTGACTAAAGCCAGCCCCTACTATATCACTTCGTACTAACGAAGTATATGCTGTGTATGAAGAGTGGCTATTATAACGATTATATCGAATTCTTATTAGTATATTTACCAAAGCATTGACAATATTTACAACACTTACTTTTAAGAACTGAGAATTTAGTCCTTATTACATATGTATCGCGCTATCGCGATTTCTGGCAACTGTTAGTTTATTTTTGAAAATTTATTATACAGCAGGTTGGAGGTTATTACAGACTGCAAAAACATCAGCAAATCTCTCGATCGAGTTTGATTTTCCTTGCCAAAGTATTAAGAAACACCATTTATTAAGTTAATACCTGAAAAGCGCTTTTATAAAAACACCGAACGCATCTGTAAGTTTTACACTTTTTGTAACGTTTTATGGAAACAATAGGGTTACCTCCACTATGAAACGTGTGTTTTTCTTCTCTTTTCTTCTCTGTCTAATAAACAGATTATAAAAGCTCTGCTCCCAGGGATAAATTCTCTACTCCGTCTTTAATAATTTATAACAATCGATCATAAGGGATTACTTACAATTAGTTTTGTAAAAAATAATGGAGCACTTAAAGTAGTAAAATCAATTTTGAAAAAAAAATGGAGAAATATATATTAATTTTAATCAGCATTGTGATCCTCTTCTAAAAATCAACCGATATTATTTTCACAGAAGAATGAGGTATGAAAAATTTTGGCAATTAGCAAAAATTTAAAATATATACTTAATGCTTATTTATAAGTTTTGAAAATTTGATCAATTCCTAGGGAACGTATTATTAGCTGTGAAAATACTTTTAAAATTTGAATTTGTCCAATTTGTCGATTATTGTTTTAAACGTTTGAGAAGAATAAAATTAAAATACATGTGTTTAGAGGCACATTGATAGAAAAGAAATCAGTGTATATTGTTTAACCGACATATTGAAGAAAGTGACACTGATAACTTCTTTAGTTACACTGATTTTTAATGTACATTTAAATTTTTAAACACTAGTATTGATTGATTACACAACTTTCCTTTTCATGTTTTATTTGAGAACAATATTGCATGACGAGTATATGATAAAAACACCTTATATGTCCTTATCTAGATATTGTGCCTTATATTGTGCAAGACTTCTTTCAAATGATTCTCATATACCATTTACTTTATTCGAACATTTACTTGTTTGAAAAGTCAATAAAATATATTTCATAAAGCTTGATAATCTTGTTTACTCGCCAGTCTTCCCGTAGAAGTAGTAGTTTATAATATTACTAAAGGAAGTACCGTATATACTCGCCTATAAGTCGGTATTTTGGGAGTTAAATATTGGTCTAAAACTATATGTCCGACTTATAGGCGAGTCATAAAAAGAGAGATATTTTTTCTGGTAGCTAAAAGGTAGCATCTTATTTGCATTTCTGACGATTATCAAAGAAATTGTCTTGATATATAAGATAATTTATGTATTCTTAGATTATATATATATAAAGTGCAGGTATATACATTTTTTAATAATTTTATTTGCATTTTATTGCCTTTTTGTTTGATAATTAAAGGTTAAATATCAGTGTCATGTCGAAAAATATTAATTGAAACCAGGTTAAAATATCAGTGGATTTACTTGAAATTGTCACCAGATTTTGGCAAAAAAGTTGCACCGACTTATAAGCGGGTCAATAGCAAATCCCACCAAAATGACTTCAAAAATTACAACCGACTTATAGGCGGACCGACTTATAGGCGAGTGTATACGGTATTCAGTATCTGTATCAGAATACAGAATGATCAATGATCGATTTTAGAAGAAAAGCTGACTCCTGAAATTTCAAGAGGTGGGATCCGTTGCCTAGAAAAAGTAAGCATCCCTCGTTGACAGGTTAATTATATTGCCGCGATGAGCCTACACAACTGAATCTCTCTGATATCAATTCATTTACAAAGTCTCTCCTCAGCCATCCTTTTTTCTCTGACTAGCCAGTGTAGATCTACACTACTCCAAATCCATTAATCTAAAGAATTTAACTTGTCATTTTTTTTAGTTGTTTGTTATAGTAGGCTTTATAATTACCAAATTTCAGATTCAATAGAGAATAAAAGACAATGAAATTTTCAACATCAACATAATTTTTTTTTATCCAGAGAACAATTGGATGCCATCAAGAGAGAATTTTTAAAAATGCACTTCCTGTCTTTCAAACTGAAGAAATCTCATGTTTAAATTTTGAAACATGCATTTCAATCTTATTAAAATTTATTTAAATGTTCCAAATCCGCTACCGCTTCTGAAACATCTAACATCCCATTCGGGGTCACATCAGAGCGACATTTCAATTATGAATACATGTACAAGTAAACCCAAACACTTTGGCCATGTAGATTCAAGCCTCGGTAAACAGTTCTCAAATTAATTCCACGGCTACATATCATCATTATTGATACTGTCTCACGTTGAATTAAAGTAGTTTTGGAATAAATTTCATGTATCTTCTGCAGTCTGGCATCTAAACGTGAATAATGCAAACGAAAGAGCACGAACTATACAAGATACCCCACACGTCATACATAACACAACTTTTGCAATGCATATCTTTTTACTACAAAACTCCTCGGGTGTTTTGGTTGGGTGGTGAAAACAAGAAACCCATCTGAACTATTAGCCAGGATTTCGGAGGAACCATTTTCTTTGTCTAATCGAAGATTCACTCTTACATGACCCCAAATAGGATGTTGTTAGATGTTTGAGAAGCAGTAGCGGATTCGGAACATCTAATTTTAATTAGATTGCATCCATCTGTGACATGTTGTTTGGAATGTTATTGGTTTTACTATTGAGTAAAGTATTACAAAACAGAATGTCTGGGTTTTTCTTCTCTGATGACATTGGACAATGATATGCATACTTAAATATCATCATTTTATGCACTTTTTCGGTACATATTAGATGAAAGCATGCTAACCGCTTTTCAGTACTTTCAGTACTTTGATTATAGGATCGCAGTCACCGAAGATTTAAGTGATATTTCATGCATTGTTAACTAAAACTATGCAGTTTTAGTTTTTTCAGAAATTCACAGGGCCAAATAAGGCAAAAGTTAACCTTGTTCTTTTCTTTGCGTCTGGCCAAAAATGTCAAAAGTCTCTGTTTTGAGTTAAATCTAACTTAGCCTTATCAAGATTAATTTGAATTTGAAATTGTTCTTGAATTTCTGATGGAACTTAATTGATTGAGGATTGTGAGCCTTGTTTTTGTTGTAAGGTGGAAAGTCTACTGGGAACATTTCTTTATCGTCAAACTCTACAGCATTGGCTACCATGAAATTGTGGGACAAATACACATCTTGAAATGGGTTCATGATTCTTAACACGTTTGTGCTACCTTTGATTTGTAATTAACATTTTGCAGCATTTAATCCCTTGGAAAGCAAATTGTCGTGGCACTCAAACAATACCTCAGAACTGTGTTTTTGACGGGACACTTTGACATTCATTTCTGACTTTGGGCACTGTGCTTGGTTTTGATAATCTTTCTAGCCCGGCATTCGTAATAATAAGACACACATTTGGTGAATCATTTGTATTTAGGATGTGCATGGTGTCAGTACCTGAGAAGGTTAGAGTTGTGTTTGCAGCGTATAGAAAATCTACCCCTAAGATAAACGAATGGTGTAAACCATCAACAATGTGAACACAATACACAATGTATGTATATTTAGCACCATTGATTGCAAATCCTAGGTCCGTTTTGCTTAGCACATGCAACTTTCTACCACTAGCACCTACTACAGTTGGAACATTTGGTTACTAATGCTGAACCATAATATAAAAAAATTGTAACTGCAGCAACAGAATCTACCAGAGCATTAGTTTTTTGGCCGAACACATTGACACTAGTTGTGTTTTTATTTTTTCATTCGAGTGACAAGATTGATTAAGAGACTTTTGCTATCGTGCCCATCTCTAGATAACTTTCTGAAGACATGCGCGAATTCCTGTTCTGGCTCATCCATTTTTGAATAATAGCTTGACCGGTCGGCAGGGGATGCCCACTCCTCTATGGCACCTGATCCCACCTCTGATGATTCGGGGGTCCGTATTTGCTCTGCTATTTTTTTGTATAGTTTTATGGACTTTGAGATTGAATACTGTTCGTTATCTCCATTTCCTTCTTTAGTAACTTTGCCTGATTTTAGATCATTACTTAGCCTATTACAGCACATCAATAAATGCACATCAATGTCCGTCTTGTTATGACTCTTAACACATGAACACTTGATGTTTCCAGAAATTTCTTCTTTTCTTCTAATGTGTTAGCTGCAGCACACAGAGTTGCATTGGTCGCATTCTGCAATCCCTCTGGCTCAAAAATTTGCAAAGTTCCGCTAAACAGGTTTGTGTGCGTAGATCCCAAATTGTTGTCTGGTTGTGCCTAACAAGGTCGGCTCGAATTTTTAAACCACTCTTTAGTATCCCCATTAATTTGTGAGAGTCATTTTTTTAAGTCAGTGGCTTTTTGGGACATACAGAGAATAATTTCTTCAACAGTTTCTTTTTTTTCTTGGTTGAGGTTAAGCAGATCAAACGCATGGTTTAAATCTGTTGATGAAGGCAGTATAGATCGCTGTGAGGGAATATTAAATTGCCACATCCAAAGTATTGAATCATGTTTCCGCCGGTCCCAACAGAAAGAAATGAAGATGTAGATTAACGCTGTCTTCGGTTAATCCCTGTAAATTTACAAAGGCCATGAATTTGACCCACCACTGCACAGCGGAAGTTTTTCTATTAAACTTTTCTAATTTCACATTTAGTCTGTCGATCTGTTTGTGGGGGATTGAATGGTGATGATGCTGGAGCAAAGGATGGTGTTCTCATGAAATCTCTTTGGTCATTTCGACGTTCCATTTCCCGAAGTTTTTGCCGCATTGTTTCTATTTCGTCCTACTTTACCTCTTGTCTCTTCTGTCCTTATATATTTTCTCTCGAAAAGCTGATATTTCTCCGTCCTTTTATGTAAGGATTTCATCATGGATACTCTCCCAAGTTTTCGCTGACCGAATTGCTGGGATTTGAAAGAAAGTTGATAATTTGCTTTGGGTCACACTAAATTTTGAACGCCATGAGTAATTTTGAATGGGATCCTTTGGAACTCCACCACTTGACACGTCTTATTTTTGTCTCTTTTTGAACGTGTGCTATAAACAAATAATTGGGGCATATATTTTTATTTTATCAATGGATGACTCGCTCGGCTTGTGATACTCCTTGGTGACAGCTCTACTGACGTAGATGTTGGGTCTATCTGTCTCTTACTTATCGAGAAAAAACTTACTATCAGTCAACAGTTACAAATAAAATATAAGATGTTTTTAATCTTATAAAAGTATTTCTTAAAGGTACTTGGACACAAGGATATGTCAATCAAACCCGCCAAAAAAATTAAAGTTTTAATAACTTTTAAATGAAATAAGATTTCTCAATATTTTTTGTGTGAAATGCTATTAAAATATATAATTCCTGATGTTATACAGAAAAAAATATTAACTTCAAATCTGTGTCCAAGTACCTTTAAGCACAGATTCTGGTGACTGTACAGAGGGGTAAACAATAAATGTATCAAAATACCCTCAAAAGTTCATCAATTTAAAATAATTCTTAACAATATACGCTCTAAATATGCAATTAGTAATATGTAAATATCAGAAGCTACGCAAACTCAGTTTTTTATACACATAAACATATTTAAAAGTATAAATTCATGACTTGAAATAAAGCTCAAATTTAGAAAAATACATGTACAATGATTAAATTCTATAAATGAAATTATCTCAAACTTAAACTTGTACGAATAATCTTAACTTAAAAGATATAACAAAATGAAACATACCTGTAAATCCTAATGAAAAATTAGATTATAAAAATTTACAACTTTTGTCTTCAAGGCGTCGCATGGAAGTGACCAGGTTAAGTCAAATTTCCAGCGACACCAGATTGCCCTTGGACAGAAGAGCTGATGCGATAGTAGGGTGTCCGTCGCCTGTCTGTAAACAATTTATCAAATCGCTACTCCTCAACAGTTTTGGTCTGATTTATGAGAAATTCCTTTAAAACGCTACTCTTCCCACAGTTTTGATCTGATTTAAATATCACATGGCACACAAATGGACTACACTAAGATACATAAAATAATGCATCTTTCTTTTATTGATTTCGATGAACGGTGTTGCCATTGTTACTAAAAATAGAAATGTCTGTGACGTCACTCCGGTCTGATGGCAATGGCTTCATTTCTCATCCTGTGCAATAAGTACAAACCAGAAGAGCTACAGTCTCGACAGAGACCTTTGGTTCGATATCGGATTCTTGTGTGATAGCCCATCTTTTCTCGCTGTGGGTGGTCCAAACTGACTCAATAAGTTGGTCTTTCAGCCGATTTTTTTCTGTTGATAAGGAGACCCATTCTTCGTTTAGTTAGGACCATATATACTGAAAGGAAAAAGAAACGCAGGATAAACTTTTGAGGTGAATTAAATTTATTTTTCATCAAGTATGTTTAAGTATTCCTATCTATCTTTTAAAGTCATCTTTCTAAAAGATATAGCCAAAATCCCATTTGATTTTGTCCAATAATTCATGAGTTATGGAAGCTCATATGACGATACCCTCAAAAGTGAAAACCGAAAACTCTCATTATCTTCAATTTCTCCCTTATGCATCAGCCAGAACCTTATTTCTCCTTTGCAAGGAATTTTATCAGTGTTTATCTTTCAAACCCTGGCTATATTGGACATTGGTGACCAAGCCAAAAAATGGGTCAAACAACGCGCGCATGCGCCTGTGAGAGGAATACAACAGTAAGTTGACCGGCTCAAAAATTCAAACCGTGGAATTGTTTTCTTACAATTTTCTTGTGAATGTAATGATCATAATAGTCTAGTGTATAAATCGCACTTTTTGTGGTGGTAAGGTGGCAATTTAAGACATGACAAGACGAATAACCCGCTCGTAATATGGCTCTGTTTCGCGTTAACGTCATCGTCACGGTTGATTGAAAACCATTCCAGACCCTCTATGACAATGGGTTATCAAGTTTTATGGGGGTAAATTTACAAGATACTGCATAGTTAACCGTTGTTTCCTTTTTCATTAATTAGGCAATTCTAAAACAAGACCCCATTGAACTTCCGTAAACCGTACCAAGATTGGAAGAAATTCATGTTGTCTTTAAGTATTGAAAAACGATATGCATACCTCAGGTGCATCAAATAATGCAACAAAATTTGTCGAAAACTTGTCGTCATCAAATGCACGTGTTTTGGTCTTTTTAGCGCTTTCCTCTTGTGACGTCATACATTTTACGGTTGAGCAAATCTGAACACTGATTTTGGTGCATAGTTGCTTAATTTTTCTTCGGACAAATTTTCGGTCATGCGGTCAAATTTTTTTGACTGTATAAAAAAAGATCATCTTTTTTTTTCCTAAGATACAATCGTTTCTTTGACTGTATTTTGAAAAAAAAAAATCTTTTTTCTAAGACACACAGAACATTTCTTGTTTAACCACTGTAAAGTTGACATCTTTTCGAAACAATTGGGCGGTCCTTAAAAGGGCCTTTTTTGTAATTTTTTGTTTTTAATTTTTTTTTTTTTTCAAATTTTGGTTTCTGGTGGGGAGTCAGCTTCCTCTCTAATAGGACAGCAGCTGCTGGACCATCTGGCCGACTTGCATGGTGGATTTCTCATCTGAACTGTCATCTTCGTCCCTCCCAGGCCCTGACCTTGTGGTCAAGGGCCCCAGTATCGGATCGGTGTTCCAACAACGCGGACATCAAAGGTTGCGCTCGACGATCCGGGCATCACACAATACACAGGCGGGCCGTTGCAGACAACGCCCGCACACAAAGTTGCTGGGCTCATTGTCTGTCATGCAGAGCTGCATTAAATCTCCCGGGTCGATACTCTAAGCCCCCAGGATGGCACTCGCCCCTGGTTCCTGGCCTGGCTCTGCGGGGTCGGCGTAGCGGGTCTGGGTTGGGGTGGTGGCGGCATGCGGGATGTCTCCCTTCGGTAGGGGTGGGACCTCCTGCTCTGTCTTCTATCAATGAGGGCTATCTTGGCCATATTGATGTCCAGCAGCTGCTGCCCATTGTCGACTCTCCTCACTATCATGTGTGATTCGATGGCAATCCCCGGAACGAGAAACAAATCCTCATAAAAAAAGCTGCCGGCCATCTTTTTTTTTCTTTTTTCTCTGTATACTGCTCAAACAGCTACGAAGGAATGATACTGAGCGCTCGGAGGGTCTGTATTTATACACAATACCAGACGATAGACAAATGTCGCGGCAAACATCGATAATCCATCATGTGATTGAAAATCCTGACCTGTGATAGGCTAACACAAAAAAAATCGGTTTTGCAAAATGCAGACGAAAGTTCAAAATGGCGGCAACATCAATAATCAATCATGTGTTTAAAAATCATGACACGTGATTGGCTAAAACAAAAAAAATCGCTTTTGGAAAAAAGCGCCACCACAGTGACAAAGCGAAATTGAGGGAACCGGAACCCGAGTGTATAAAGATGACGTCATACAATAACATAACAGTGATGTAGTATAACAAGATTTTTATTTTATTTCTTAAAAACTAACAAAGCTTATAACTGTCGAATTCTCCGACGAAATAGTATTCGATCCGCTACAAATTGCATCCAGGGACTTCTCCGGTCCTCGGGGGGGGGGGGGGGGAATGATTCGTAGATTTGATTGAGGCTGGTATTAAAAGTCACTGATTTCCTAGCCTGTGTGAAATTTCCAGGTATTTCATTCCGTATTGTATACATACTTTCTCCATCGCATCTATGTCCTGCCACAGTAAAATCACTTTGGCCGCTTGGGGGATGGGTCAGGAAACTGGACGGCTTTCCGAAATAACGGGTCAGGTTCATTTCGTACCATTTCTGGGGCAGAATTATTTTCATATGTCGACATAGAAAATGTATGGTAGCTAGTCTCCCCATGGTCGCATGATGTGATAAGGCTAGGCATTGTAACCATAAATCCTGAGGGGTTTCCATGATAGTGGACGCTTCCTGAAATATTTGTTCTGCCTCTGGGGGTAGAGATTCTTGGTGATTTTGTGCCCATCGTACTAAACAATCATACCCATCTAAAATCAGAGAGTGAGTGTGTATCAGGGTTGACATGATAGTCGATTGTGAAGAAAGGACCAGATTTTTCTTCTCATTTATACCCCCCGTATAAAACGTAGGTAAAAAGTATTTTTTACACGGCCCCCTTATAGGTGATGCAACAGGTATAAAAACGTATTTAAAAGGTGCACACGCCCCCTAATTTTTTGCACACGGTCCTTACAGATGATGCAACAGGTATAAAAAGGCAGGTAAAAGGTGCACACGGCCCACAGCAGGTATATAAAGCAAAACTGGGATTTGACGATCAGTCTTGCTTGACACTTCGAACTTGACAGACGTGAAAATATTATGGCAGAAGCAATGATGAATACTCCAGACAACCCCAGCTATGTGACACCTGAAGGGTATGTAGGAGCCCCCATGCCAGAGTCACAGGATGCAGTGGGATTAGATTTGGGCATGTTTAATCTTCCAGAATATGCTAATAAAGAAGATATGGGCATCTTGAAAACAACTCTGGATGGGATTGTCAACATGCTGTCTGGTATTGACAACAAGATGAATGATATGAACAACAAGGTGAGTGATCTTAACAATAAGCTGAATTATATTGCTGAGAAGGTGCGTCATCATGACAACAAGCTGAATTATATTGCTGAGAAGGTGGGTGATCATGACAACAAGCTGACTGATCTGAAAACTTACAACACCCGTGAATTTTGTTTGATTCGTGGCAAATTATCCAAATTAGAAGTGAAAGTCACAAGCATGCAAGACAAAATGAGAGGAGGAAGCACTTACCAGAAAAAAGAAGGACAAGGGGAATCGGGAGAAAAAAAAGAAAACTAGACAGACGGATCCATGCTACATCTGCAAAGAGTTGGGGTATTGGACCCCAGATTGCCCCAAGTTAGATTTGTGCTACAAGTGCGGGAAATTCGGTCATTGGGCTAATCAGTGTACAGAGGATGAGGAGGATCAACAATTTGTCAAAGAAATACATAAACTGGAAAAAAAGCCTCAAGAACCCAGGATTTCATGGACCGAACATACCAAACCTTTAGTGAAAGAAGGAGACAAAAAAGAGAAAAAGGAACACAACAGAGAGATTCCAGACCCCAGCACTACTCACAAGAGGAAGCTATCCCTGATGACTGAAAAGGCCCAGAAGAAGAAAAAGTAATTTGATGTATTTTGATTCTGAATAAAATCTGTGCTCTTGTTTATATTGTGTGTTATTTTTATTGTTTTCAGGAAATCCAGTTCAAACTGGATGGCTGGATAGACTGTGAATGAAATCGTGACGTCATAATCACATTCTTGAATCGCTGCCAAATCGTAGAATCAGCGTATAGTAAAAAACTATAGACAGTGTAAACACAGTATTGGACATAGGGCTATGTAATGAGTAGAACCCCCTTAGCCCCTAGGGGCCCTGTACTGAGTTGACCCACCTATTCCCCACCCCAAGGGCTGTACTGGGTCGACTATCCCCCCAGCCCATGTCCTAGATATTGACCCACCCAGCGGGTCAGCAAATCAAATTCCGACCCCCCAGGGCCACAAGTGCACTCAGTTGACCCGGCCATCCAGGCGCCTTATACTACTAATAGTGTTTAATAAATTTTAGGTCCTTAAAACCATAAACAGCAATGCATAACAATTATTATGGATAAATGTTGATAACATCAATTACCATGATGAAATACAATGTGTCTCATCAAACTCTAGCACACATACTTTTGGCTTTAGGCTATCCCTCAAGACCTTTCTCCATCTCTGGTGTATTACTGCCTCTGGTGATGCATAAATAACAGTATAATGCTTATCCATGATGTCTTTTTAAGCAGAATAATGAGAAATTAAGAATGTAACGTGTAAACTCTGATGATCTACAACAGGTCAGTGTTCACAGCCTTGTACACTTACAGTTGTAATACTATTCTGGTCATACCTAAATCCACAGACTTACTCGAGATAAGACCTTTATTAACTACATTTTAATTTCATACTAGACACATTGCTTAATTTAGTAAATTTATTTTGATTAAAGCACATGATTTCATTAAATGATTAGGCTATGGGCCCCTTAAAAATTCTCTTTATCCCCATCTGCATTCACACATATTTATTTCTATCTTAGATATATTTTTTAGGAAGGGGTGAAATTTTATTTTTAATATGCATGGACACACCACACATGGAACGATCACAATCACCTTGGTTTTTAGTGTCATCCATCAACGCAACAGCACTCACGTTGTGCTGCTCTAAAAATTCAACTTGGTCCCTCATCAATGCTTTCCAAAGAGATATCACTAACGTTGTGTGGCTTGGCGCACCTCCCTTTAGCTAAACATTTATAATCTGTTAATTACATGTAAACACTCCGAAATAAAATAAAAATAAAAACAGAAAAATAATCAGTGAGACCCGCTTTGTCAGCAATCAAGGGTACCAAAAATGTAATTCATAGATTTACCAAATCCTGTTGGTAGCAAAACGAATACATCTTTCTTCTTTAAAATATTAAATATAATATTTTTCTGCTCCTCCTTTAACTTAATTCCAAACTTAAACATTTTCAAATGTCGACGAAAGCGCTTTCTCCTCCGAAGGCTTCATACTTGTGCGTAGATATCAACACTACCATATATGGGCATATGCAAAAAAAGCTGTTAGAATTGACATCCGGAAGTTCAGCTTCAGTACAACAAATATGGCGGACAATATGAATCGAGATACTGGAGTATTTTGTAATTGATGAAAACAGTAGATTAGAGCCTCATATATATGGTGAGTTGTAGATTGTACAGCGAAATGAGGACTTAGAAACATAAATGGATTATAGATTTAAAGCCAGTAAATAGTTAGAATACCCGGAAATGTTGCGGCAGTGAAACGCTCCCGCAAGTGCACCATTAGAGAGATCCTAAGGACTTGTAGCCCTCTCCCAAAAAAATATCGGAGAGGGCTACATTATTGCAGCTAATACGCCATATATTGTTTTAATATTTCAGATTTTGTAGAATTCTACAACTTCAACATATAAAGAAATCGTTTCTTAAGCCTAAAAACACACAACTTATGTTTATTTCCTGTAACTTGACCGACCCACTTTAACAACCCCCTAGTGAATCTTTTAAAGAAAGTTTGCTTAATTGGGTCGAAAAATATGAATTAATGAGATGGGTTTTCTTTCCAAAGCAGGATAAAATTTTAGTTTTGTACCTAGACTTTTAAACTATATATATGGAGCATGCTTGTGTACAATAGCTGTTGTCATTTGCAGTTCTGTCAAAGAAGATTGCAAAAGTGAACTAAACAAATTAACTACCATTTGTTGAGCATGTTTTGTTTACTGTGGTTTCATCAAAATTCATTGAACACCTATTATCGTGGATTTCGTCGTTGATTAATTGATTGTATAGTGATTAACGTCCCTTTCGAGAATGTTCACTCATATGAAGACGTCACCGTATGCCGATGGAGGGCTTCAAATTTAGACCTTTACCTGGCACTCAGCAGTGAGGGATCTTCATCGTGCCAACGCCTGCCGTTGACACGGTGCCTCGGTATTTAAAGTCTCATCCGAAGGATCCGCAAGTTTCACTTCAAAGAGCCGAGCGCATGGCGAAGGAACAGTTGCTACCTATTTTATCGACCTGGTCAGACGCGACTGAGATACGAACTCACTACATCCCGATCACAGAGCAAGCGCTCTACCGACTGAGCTACCGTAAACGTTTTTGAGTAGATCCACGAATTAAAATGTTCAATGAATTACGAAATATGACACTAAGTTGTATATGCAATGCTTTTGTCGACAAAATTACGTATCCTCAAAAAAATTCTGTTTTACAGAATCCAAGAAAATTGATGCGAACAAAAATTGATGAAATCAAAGTAATCTCTAAGAAAAATACTCCAGAAAAATACTTTATATTTGTAGGGATGTCAACGAATATTCGAGTACTCGACTATCGTTCGATCGTACCGACTATCGACTAAAATTTCTTTAGTCGGTTATTCGTTAAAAATGTGCTTCATTACAGTAATCTTAAATTCAAGGCAATAAACTTAGATTTGCTCATTTCATTTATTTAATGATCAATATTTTCTTATGTAAAATTAATGGGAATGCTTTAACTGTTCAAAGGAAATCATATTGTAAGTCGATGTATGTTTGGCAAAGATGTTTTCAAAATCTAAAGTTTTGGTATAGTTTAAAAAAAACAATGTTATCAAGATTATGTGAAACAGAACTTATATTTTGCAGTGTAACATCAAACATGATGTATCATATGCCGAATCAGTCAAACATATACACAGTCTCCTAGAGTTAGTTCTCCGCAAAAATTCCAATAAAGCAAAGTGGGAAAGAAAATTAAACATGATTATTAACAATTGTTAACCTCTGATTGTTTTAAATGGAGAAGGCAATTAATTGTTTACTTTTGTAGATTCAAACTAAGACCTGACGTGATACAACTATTCAGAAAGAATATTAATTAAGCAGTTATTACAAAATTTTTAATGCATGTAAATTGGGGTCAGCTACATGTATGAGCATAATTAAGACATGTTTTCTTTTTCCGATATTAATTTCAAACATTGAGTGTTTGCACTAAATTTCATAATTAAAATTTATCCCAAGCTCTCGCTTTCACTTTGTCATGTTTGTTTTTATAAGACACGCTTTAATTGTTTACGAGTTAAAGATCATTGACAGACACGTAGAAATGGCTTCTAGTATGGAGTACATGTACTAGTTACCGTTATGTAAAAAAAAAGACAAATGCAAGTATTTGATATCCT
>NW_026934791.1:0-6132 GCF_032062105.1 Saccostrea cuccullata
ATGAAAAATATCAATTTCAGTATTGTTTTAAATTAATTAAAACAAATGACAAAAACAATAATTAAAAAAATCAAAATAAAGCAGACACTCAAAACCAAAGACAGAAAGAAGCACTTTTTTGACTGAACGTTTTTCAGTAATACAATGAATCTCATAAGTTACATGTCAGATGAGATAAACTTGCATACGATTAGTTAGTTGTTGTCAATTATCACATTTATCATCATCTCAGCTAACTTTGCGATTGTAACACTGTTTACATGAACCGATGACTTACAGCTGATTTATGAATATACAGGCTTGTTAAAATTTTCATTTTCCTTTCCAATATACATTGTCAGTTGGTTATGATATAAAATTGAATAATAAACACTTTCGATTTATTAAAGATTATCTAACAATATACGATCATTTACTAAATACTTCTCGCCCTCAAGAGAGTTGAAAAGACAGAGAAAATTCAAAATACAAACAAGTGCAACTTAGGATTAATTGTTCCGATATATCTATTTTAATTTTGTGCCCAATTGTTTTCAAAATTACATTAAAATCTATTTTCCTTAAACAAGAACCCAGCAATAAATAAATATTAATCGAATAAACTTACCTTTTCTATTGTCAATCAGAAAATCTTGATGACATTAAGAATTTCTTAGTCGCCATATTTTTTTCCATAAAAACAAACGTTGTTATGATCAGAATCAAAGGAAGTTGATTTTCGGAACTCTCGAGAATTTAGAGTTCCGAATGTAAAACTGAAACACAAAACACGGTGCGTCCGTGAAAGCAACTTTTATGGACACTTTTTTTGGACAAATCGTCGTGTCCAAGTTTTGTTGGGTACTAACATGCAAATACCCAATTAGGGCGTTTTAAGCATATTCAGCGACATTTCTTATTGGGTATACCCAATAAGCAAAAAGTACCCAATAAGTACACTCTTGACATGAAAAATACCCAATAAATGCACTCTCGTAAACACGTACAGACGGACGGACATACCCTTCTACTGTTCAAGCGGTGGGGTATAATAAATGTTAAAATGTTCATGCTGCTATTGACGTCTTTTATTCTCATGTCTCCGCTTCAAAAGGAATACATATTGTTTATTTTTGTTTGTTCTTTGGTTTCAATACTACAATCCTTCAAAATATTCTTCACTCCCATCCTCTAGTGCTTCAAATATGTGTCATTAAAGTTTTTGCACATATGAACTTGCAATCATGCTTCCGCCTTTCAGTACTTTCAGTACTTTGATTGAAACTTGTTTCCAAATCCTTTTTGATCTTTATACTTCTTGCCTGTATTTGTTCTTGTATTTCTTGCTTGTCATGTTCAAATAAAATAGGGTTTAAACTAAACAAGACTGAAACCACCTGATTGTGGGTGAATCAAAATTATATTGTCGTAATTTCTCTATTAAGATATCATGGCTGACAAAATCAAATGCCTTCCTAAAATCCAGAATAGCTATGGCAATTAAACTCCTTCGGTCAATTGCATGTAATCAGTAAGTTTGGTTAGTGCTGCTTGACAAGAGTAAAATTCTCTAAAACAAGACTAAGACCTTATAACGATGTCCAAATCTCTCGTAAATTCACATATTTGATTTTCAATATGCTTTTCAAAATTTTCTGACAAAGTTGGTAAGATAGATAGATATCGGGCGGTAGTTACTTGGATAATATTTATCACCTTTCTTATATTTGGGGATGACTTTAGCATGTTTTAGCTGGGAAGGGAATATGCCATTAGTAAAGCTAGTATTATAGTGCTGCTATCCTATTAGTTGACAATTCTATCCTATCCTATCGTGAATCCTGCATCCAAAAGCTGCACAAAAATCATTAAGATTCAGACAAACATCGACTGTGTGGTAGGGGATCATAAAAATATACATGTATACTGTATATGTTCTTCTTGGCTATTACATAAATGATGATCAGATATTCCATAAAATTTTCTAACTAGGTCAGCGCGTGTGGATACAAAAATTCACAGAAAAACAATATCAAATTTTAAAACATTCATACATATAGAAGTAATCACATTAATTGATATGGACTTAGGGTAAATAACTAAAATCATTTGGTTCATTAATATTTCTTTCAAATGATACAAGTCTGATCATACGATTTAATGTATTTTAAAAGAGTAAAGAAACGTCAGAAATTAAAAGCACTTCTTATTAGCGGATACTTGTACATTAATGTTGTAAATCAGAGAGAAAACATTCCTTATTAGAATTCTTTAAAATCTCTGTATTGAATTTCAGTGTGTTTTCCCTTACGCTGCATGCTGTTAGATCTACGGGTTGCACAAACAGGGTAATGGTCAGAGATATCTATATGGGTGGTACTTGAATTTTATCAGGTCGGTTAGTGTAAAATGATCAATAAGGGTACATGAGGTGTTAATTATTCTAGAAATTATGGTAAATAGTTGACAAAGTTCTAATTCATCTAGAGCAGATGTCAAAGATTGAGGGGGGTCAATAAGCAAATTTACATTAAAATCACCTGGAAATACTATTTCTTGGTCATCACAGTAGGCAGAAATCCATTTCCCTTGCTAGGTCCTCAACCCAGCAGGAGGGTAAATAGATAGTCATCCATACTGAAATCTGAATCACTAATATGATCTTGTTAAAAAAGGTCCTCCACACAGCCCCAGCACATCCATAGTTCGTTCGTATTGTAGCATCAATTTCAGTTTATCCGATTTTTGTACAAGGTGACAAATATTAAAATTTCCAAAACGCAAACCCCTTTTAACAAGACCAAATCCAGTGTTCACCGGAGTACATTTATTTGTGACGCTTATAGTTTAGTTTGAATCACGCATTCCCATATGCAAGACTTTTGTTAATCTTATTTTAGGACAAAGGGATGTTGCACCGTATTCTTCACACACAAAGCTGATAATATCTTTCACACCGGTGACCATTGCATCTTTTATTGGCATGATTTCAGATGCGAAAACACGAATGTTTGAATTCCTCTTCCGTTGATCCTTGATCCGTGACGCATTTCGCAAAAATCATTTTCTACTGCTTCCATATCGCACTGATTTGATAAATCGTTTTCTCCAGCCTGGATAATGATATTTTCCAAAGAAGATACATCGTATTGACGTATTTTTAAATAAATGAGACACTGGCTCTTCAGTTAGTACTTACACGAACATTTGAATTTAACCCACGGTCTTAATTCTTTGCAGAATTGAACTGCCAATAATATTAATGAGTGTTGATGTTTTAAATTGCTCAGAATTTGGAGAAGTTTTTGAGGGGAATTCTTCCTTGTTTTTGTGTGTGTGTTTTTTTTTGTACACATGTGTTCTGGTTCTGTATTTGTTGAACATGCATTTTCTGATGTTTCCGAAAGATTATTGTCACACTGCACATGTCTAGAAGTGACGTTTTTGGATCTCTTCGGCAGATCATCGGTACAATTGCCTTGTTCTTGAAGACTTTCGAAATTGTTTTAGTACTTGAACTGGTAAAGTTTTTCCGTGTATTTTTTTCACCAAGTTTCTTTTATAATGACCCGAATATCTTGTGTTAGGCGATGAACCACTAACGAAAGTTCCTCCAGAGCAAAATCACCACACTTGACATGTTCTTTTGTTTCATTACACTACACAATATTTGATGAATTCTTCATAGAAGTAAACGCCATAATTATGTGGTGGTGGTTGGGGAAAGGTATAGTATTTGAGTTGTTAATATCATAAACATAGGAACCTATTTTTTTTTCAAGGAATTTCTCGAACATGTTGTCGCTGAACTACCATGATATGTGTAGTACTAAAGGTGCTTCTGTATACTATAGCCTTAACAGATCTACAATTAGTCTTAAAAATATAGCCATCTCCTCTAGTAATTTTCTCGAAAGTTAGCTCAAGATATGAGAAAATGGTGTCATATTTTACCTGGGCAAAACTCACAGTAATGCTCCATTTGTTGGTGGTTACTTTTAGGAAGCTAGGTAAGTCCACATTGATTTGTATTTTATCCTGACTGGCATTTGTTGCATTTGTTAGTCTAGAAAATGAATCGAAAATTGATCTTAAAAAGCTTGAACATGAACTTTTATCCATTATTTGATCTACCGTAAATCTGGAAATTTTTACTGTAGATAAATTTTTAGCAAATTTGCGCTTGCATTGCATTCGCAAAAATATTTTTCTTAAAAATAAATCAACATGTAAAGGAAATTTTTTTTCTGAAAGCTGGTGTCTATTTTTAACTCAGTGAATAGGCGTCGTTAAGCACTGGTCATTTTTAAAAAGAAACCTGAGTGTTTATACTACTGTAACTACAAGTTAATTACCCATGCGTGTAAATTGCCCTCATTATATGCAATATCATCTGATGTTATGTCCCTTTTTTATTATTTCGCCAAGAAAGAGAGACCAGTTATTTTATCTAACCATGTATCAACATGGGCGATAACTCGAACTTAGTGCCTTTACTAGAGAGTTCCAAATGAAAACACGGCGTATAAATTTTAGGTGAGAAAAAACCAAACGATGAGAAAATTAGTTATATTTTTGTCTTGAGTTGGATTATATTTTAGATAAAAAGGCATACACAACCCCTTATAAGGTTTGTTATAATTAATTTAGAAGTCATTAAAGTGCAAATATTTTTGTTTTTTATCTTCAAAATTGTTTCGGAGCGATTCTGCAATTTCTTGCCACGTAGCGAGTATATCGGTAGTATTCTACCTGTGCATACTTAATTTGAAAACATATTAAACTGATATGAATATCTTTAGTGATTTTTATTTTTAGCGTCAGTGACAATTCGCAAAATTTTAAAGCGTAAAAATTAATCAACAGCTCTTTGACCCAATTTCGCAAAAATAAATCGACGCAAAAATTTCCAGATTTACGGTATTATATTGTATTTTTAACACAGGAATCATAATCCAATCAAAAACTGTAGAGGTATTTCAGGTAAAATCAGGAGCAACTTGAAGCATGTTCGATCTCTTCGGTGTCTTATCAGCATAATTATGTATTTGTATCGTCTGTTAGCTTTTATCTTCAATAGATGCCTATGCACATCAGAAGAAAATAATTCAGAATACTGCGCTTATCAATGCAAATATTTCATTTGTAAGAACAGACTAAAGATGTCTACTAGTAATCCTGTTGCCCAAACAAAGTCTAGGAACAAAATGTTTATAAATATACAAATAAGCAAATTGGTTACACCATTTTAAAGCGTAAAATCTAACTTCTCATTCTTTAAGATTATGCATTAAGTGTTCATAAACATATTTTGTACATTATACTTGCAATACAATGCTTACATTCGCTTACAGGGAAACAATAAAACTTGACAAAGACTTTAGAGTTTTTACCTGTTGATAAAAACTGGCCAAAATAATAAGAAAAGAATATAGCAGGCTTAATAAAAATATAATTAAATTAAAATGTTTACTTGCAGCTGGATTCGTCGTATGAGTTTGTAAAGAATAAGTGGCATTTAGGGAAAAAAACGTAAATTGAAGTTTCATATTTTTTTCACCTTTTTATTTCAGAGTACTTTGTGTTCTGGATAAAGTCTATTCATACCTACTGTGGTTCTGACAATACAAACGATACGAAACCTGTAGTTGTTATTGTTGCAACACACTGGGAAGAAGAAAATAAAAAGTTAGAGTTACATTATTATTATTTAATGAAATCTTCGTTTACAACGCACCATCACAAGATATTTTTATGTATAAAGAACTTTTTTTTTACATATTGAATTGTAATCTTTTGGTGAATTGCACGTGTAAGTCTTGAATAATATGCATTTTACTATGGTACCGACAAGATCGATATTATAAATAACGAGACTCCAAAATCAAAACAGAAAATCTTTTTTTATCTTAAGCATTTTATCCTTAGGTATTGACATAACTCAACAAATAACACAGTTTACAAGATATTTATTCGTAATATCAGAAGTTTAACGAACGCAAACACATAGCTAGATTTTACGGAGTACATTTCCTCCCAAAACTATCACTGAAACAGTTTTTACTACCACATTACAATTTGAAAAAGGCAAAAATCTACAGGGTAAATTTCCTCTCAAAAATGACACTGATACAGTTAACATACAGTAGGCAA
>NW_026934792.1:0-62549 GCF_032062105.1 Saccostrea cuccullata
ACTCACATTCACAGGAGATTAATGGGGAAATTTACATCCTTCCTCATTATCTACTAATTAGATAAGTAAGTTTTTATGTTCACTGCAATTGTATATTGGAAACGAAGCGAATTCGATTATTTTACCAAATGAGCGTTTCCATTGCATTGTTTTATGTTTGTACATAGAATTTTCTTGCCTTGAAAAATAAAAGTAATGAAAGTTTTAGATATCCAAAATTTTATTATATTTCATAAACACATTTTTTAACAAATCAGCGAGACTTGGAAATTAACAAAGTTTTTTTTTTTTTGGCAATTAAAGGAAAAGCTGCTAATTTTAAAGATATATTCCAGTGAGCAACATAAATTTATTCCAAATATGTGTTACGTCATTACGTGATCGAAAGCAACGACAAGAAAATCGCAAATAATGATGAATTCCTTTCCAAAGCAGAGGCCATTATTATTATGTTCATTCACGAAGACTCTCAATTTCCTGCAAAGTGTATCTTATTTACTGGTACAGAAAAACCAAAAATTTTGGGAAGTTTCTGTTGATCGGACATTTTAAATGGTTACGTTTATATGTTTTCTTTAGATAAAATGCAAAAAATAAACAATACTTAGGTATCATGAAACAAACCACAAAATATTCAATAAATGCCTTTTCAGTATACGTGCAATGTTTTTAAATAGTAACAAACTGAACGTAGTTGCATAAATAACAAGATTTAGTAATACTATAAAAGCTTCAAGATGCAAGAACTTTTCGAAATAAAGAAAAAATTATTATGTACAAGTTAATAAATCCCAAAGAATATTTTATTTTCCTTATAAGTGTAATAACATAATCTGTAACTTTTTCAAAAGTTGTATACTGTAACTTATATATTGATTGAAATTTACGGAGTGAAACATACCGAGATAACGAACAATGTATTCAAGCTCAAAACTTCATAAAACAGTACAAAATAGAAGCAGAGCGAACAAGGACAAAAAATACATCAGACGTAGGATCAGGTGCCATGGAGGAGTGGGCATCCCCTGCTGACCGGTCACTCCCGTCGTGTGCTCCTTGTCATGTTCGGGAAATAACGGAAAAATCCATCGTCAATTTAGTGTGTAAATAATGGACTAACAATAAGTATCAAAAACGCCTGTTAGCATTTGATTTAATTTTATTTGCTGACAAGGTAATTGTACCGACCATTTGACTTACGAAAAAATGTCTTTTAACGAGAATAATGATAATTTTGTTTCATCCACTTGTTTGTCAATAATTTACCTCGTTATAGAAAATGTTCATCATTCTCAGGAACGGCAATGATTGGTACTCTTGATGGAAAATGTGACGTTAATAAACAGTACAACGCTCACATATCCTTAAAAATCTAATCGTGAACATGCATAACACATGAAGTAGGATTTTCTGTTTGCAATTAGTACATGTTTGGTTTTGATTTAATTGAATGCAGTGTTTTCAATATATTTTAGAATAAGAACTTTCTCTAAGGAACAGATAAATTACTCCAACAAATTCAAAATTATTTAGAACTATCAGTTCTGTTGACAAATTTTCAAGAAAGCATGCATAGTTAAATCGAAAAAAGGAGAAATTTTCCAACAAAAATAAAATTCAGTGAAATCTTGCAGGTGATAATTATGGGGAATTATTATCTTAAGTTTTTAAGAAGACAATTCACAAGGATGGGTACACGACAGTAAAAATCTCATCATTTAAGCTGCAATAACAGCCAAGAACTAGCTTTCATCGTAACCCGATTATAAAGTGTTTTAAAATGAAAAAGCTTCCATTTTGCTGACAGAGATTTGGAAGGTTTGTGAAAGGTAATTTTTCAAGATTATGCAATTTTAAGATTGACTTAGAAGTGTTTTTGTTTAAACAAGATGTTGCCATGAAGTGATGTATGTTTGCACTCTGCAGCACAAAATTCTGCCTTTTAACATCAAATTGTTTGAAAGTTTTTGTTACTTCTCATGATCATATTGCGTGATGCTGAATACCTAGTTTAGTGGTGTTATTGTTTATCGGTTTCGCATTGCTCTTCCATTGAAACTCAAAAGCATGAGGTATGAATACAAACCGAATAACACTTATTATGAAACTTACATTTAATTTAAATAATGAGACAATTAACATTCAATTCTCGGTTTATAGTTCATATAGTAAGCGCATTATGTCATATTCACATTTTATATATCATTTTTCGTTCTACCTACTCAAAGTGTTGAATTCTATTCTTTTCCCTGCGTCCTCTGGAAACCATTTTAAGTTGTATTGACTTGTGGGCAGAATGATTACTTTTGTATTGTTTTTACAAGGTATAATCTTGATGAAATAATATCCCATGGGTAGGATTCGTTGAATTTATGAAAAGTTGTCCTTAAAATAAATATCTTAGCTTAACAATGACTTTTTAAGTCCATTCTTAAATCCATATCAGCTCGGGATTATATTTTTCTATGCAGTCTTTACTGCCAGTTCAAAAAGTACATCAGAATACTAGTAATAAGCAACGCATAATTATGACATTTTTAAATAGAATTATAACTTCTTGAGATTCATTCCTGTTTGTTATCTTCCTTTTCACCTACTACAATCTATCGGAGAAAGATTTATGTTTTATAATTATGGCAATTATATATACTGAAAGGAAAAATTATGAAAACTGGTCAGATGAGAATCTTGGTTACTATGCACTAAATTCAGTGTTCAGAATTTCCCATCCTTGAACAAACAAATTGATGAAACAAGAATTTCAGCTGTCTCGTTTAAAGTCGTCATTTCGTAAGTTCCATGGTAGATACAATGACCTTGTAAGAAAATACAATTTATCATTAAGTCAAATGCTGACTGACGTTTTTCATACTAAGTGTTAGTCCATTATGCTAACACTAAATTGACGACGGATTTTCCCGTTATTTCCGGACCATGAGAAGGAGCACACGGCGATGTGACCGTTCGGCAGAGGATACTAACTCTTTCATGACACCTGATCACAACTCTGATATTTTGGATGTCCGCGTTTGCTCCGCTTCTATTTTGTAATGTTTAATGGACTTTTGAGTTCGAATACGGTTCGTTATCTCGGCAAAGAACTTTATTCGGCAATAACCAATATTTGCCCCCAAAATCAAACTTTGATGGAGATATATTTAATTAAGTTCTTAAACAGGGGAGTATATGCTGACTTCAAAGCACTGAATATTTTCATAAGTAATGACGTCATATGTACGTAATGACGTCACAAACATGACGTAAATTTCAGTTTTTTATGAATTTTACAGAAAAATGTACATATTTCGTCGATATTTTGATTAAAAGTCACCGAGCGCATGTGTGTTCAGGATTAATATTTTGATATAATGTGTAGAATGATAATATCAATGAAATATGTCAATATTAATCCTGAAAGAACTTGCGCTCTATAAATTTTAAAGCTAAAATTGTTGAAATTTTGTCCATTTTGTCCTCTTTCTGAAAAAGGATATAAAATCGGACTAGTTTGTGACGTCATAAAAACAAAAATTGTGAATACACTGCTTTGACACTATAATATTTTGTGTTAATTTATATTTCTCATATAATTTATTGAATTCAGCACATTTCAGGAAGTTTTCAAAATTTGACTTTTGTGGGGGCAAATATATATGCAATATACCGCATATAGTTCTTTCATATGTAAAAAATATATAAATGTTTAAATATATAAATTCATAAATTGTTTTCTTTTAAAAGGAGAAAAAAATGTTGTTTTTATGTTATATTTATCATTAAATAAAAAAAACATAAAAAGAAATCAAATAGTTTTAGCATGTTTTTTTTTTAATTTCCCGTAGGATAAGAAGACAGAGTCGTCCCTTTGTAATCTAACGGTTCAATTGTTCTTCTGTGTAAAAAGGGTTGTTTTTTTTTTTTCCTTGGCATTGAATAAAATTGCATCTACTAAAAAACTTATTATTTAGCATATCTGTTATCTGAAACAGTTTCCTTAAAAGATAACTCTAAAAAAGATTTTCAATTTGCACTGTATTCAACTGTATTCAGTATTTTTTTTCACATTATTCGTGAAGTATTACAACATTAATTTTCTCATCCTAAGCTAATAAAGTTGCCTAATATTTCATAATAGAATTTTAAGCTTTTTATCGTTCCTCTGATTCGGAAAATCAATAATAAAATTTCTGATGAAAACTACATGCTTCAAAAAGCTTGCTGGAGAGTTTTGGAGACGATTAGACAATTCAACTTAACCGCAGTGTTTTCTTGCTTTGAAAAAATAACCCTCAGTGCAGAGCATGTGTCAAAACTTGCAGCCCTTCAACGAAAAATGGAAACGTCTCAATATGAATGAAAAAATCTTTAAAACAACAATAAAGTATAAAAAACACAATTAAACAATATCTTACGTTTTTTAAAAATCCTACTTTAATGATTTGATCAAAGATAAAAATATCAACAGGGACATCAAGGTATATTGATTCATATTATAACATAATTAGTTTGAAGAATACTATAAATTTCAGTTGTTGTTTTGTAAAACTCTCCAATCTTTGAGCAAGAATGTGGACATATGTCCTGAGTCGAAACATGTTCGTTCAAAAACTCTTTATATCGCACATGAAAACATATCAAGTCTGCTACATTTTACTGCATCAACCCATATTAATATTACTGTGGCCGTGCCAAAATAACATAAATAAGAAAGAAGAGGGGAGAATCCCATAAAAAGTCTCAAAAAGGGAAAATCAATCCGGAATCCGTTCTTGTCCGTCTTCCTATCAGAGATGTATTAAGGATTAAGTAGGAAATAAATGAAGTTCCCCACAGCTGAAACCATATAGATCGAGTTGAAATGATAAACCAGCTTTTCAATTTGTCATCATGTGTTTATATTTGAGCATTTGACATTTACACAAAAGAAAGTATTTTTCGTGATTTATAGTGCGCTGTAGCTTTTAAATGTTTTAAGAATTGATTTTCTCTTGACGAAAAATGTTCTTTTGAGCTGCTCTTTCTCTTCCAAAGTGGAAAAAATTTGTTTCTTCTTTGAGAGATTTCTGATTCGTTTCGACATTAGATGATGAGCCATTGAGAATACACTATAATAAGCTTTTTAATTTTATATAGCTTAGTTTGCAAAGTTAAAAAAGTACATACATACAAACCTTCACATACACAGATGTAATTAAATGGGGAGGGGGTGATGAGATAGGGGGAGAGAGATAATGCTGAAATAAATATTTCATTGCATCATTTTAAACAATGAATGACCAAACGTATCTTCCAACATTGATTCAATTAATGAATGAATTTATATCTGTAAAAATTCAATTTATTTCACCTTCCATAGAAAATAACTGTTATTTTGATTTACTCGTGTGTTCTTGTTAAAATGGAAAAAAAATTAATGAATTTATATACTGTAAAAATTTTATATCTGTAAAAATTCAATTTATTTCACCTGTTTAGAAAAAGTATTAAACTACATAGAAAATAACTGTTATTTTGATTTACTCGTGTGTCTTGTTAAAATGGAAAAAAAAATACCGACAGGAGGACCAGAAGATTTTGTTGCAGCAGAAACTATGTTTTTGTCCTGAGGATGGATACCTATTACTAACTGGGCAATATGAAAACTTTCTGTCAGCAGCTGAAATTGATATCAAGGCAGCAGCAATTAAGTTTCCATTCAATCAGAAGAATTATCCCTTATGAAATTTGACAGATGCAGATGTTCCCAATGGATCTATGAAAAAAATTATCTGTATTGAAAACAATGCTGAAACGTAAAATGAAATTTCTGCATTACTATCTGCTTTTTTCTCCAGTATCTAATTATTCATTAGAAATGTTTCAATCAGCATGCATTGAGTAATGGGAATGAACTAGTGTTATCTGGATTGCCGGTGATGAAGATATTGCATCACTGCACATATTCATAATGGATTCATTCTGAATTCATATTCTCCCCATGGCCTTAATAAGTTGTACATGTTTTGTTCAAAGGCTGTAACATAGTAAAATGGAAAAGGAAAAGGTGGAGTGATAATTATTTTTTTAAAAATCATTTGAATGTAAAATGTAAAAATACTCAACAATCAAGTTTTAAAAAACCTGCAAGCAATACAAAAGATTGAACACAGCATATAACACAGAGACCTCCATAAGATGGAATAAGGATGAAGAGGGAAGCACAATCGGTCAAACCAACACTTAGCCTTCTGATCATGAGGACGGAATTTTATTTTGTCATTCCTTTTTTTAAGCCTAAAATATGTCATATATTTGCCAAAATATATAATAACATAATTATATTTGAAAGAAGGTTTAATAAAATAGAATTTACGAAACATTGACTTTAGAGGAAGTTTTTGAAAACGCATATTTTTCATTAGCCTGCCTTGGTTTGAAAAATGTTTAAACTCAGAACATGCTCTTGAAAACCATATAAGTTGGAAAAAAAGAAAAAAACATTATATGCAGGTGATAGTATAATATTACTACATCAATAAGAAATATATGACGACGAAAAGCAAAGTTTTGTTTGTTATTCAGTTAAGTTTTATTTGATCCCTTACTTCTGTAGCAAGTGAAACTTTAAAAACTTTTTCAATAATATTTAAATGGTTAATGCTTAGGCTTTCATGTGTCAGAAACTTAAGTCTTTTGGGGTAACAATTTTTTGGGATTTTTAGCATTGATCTTGGAGTTTGATTTGGCTTTGAGATACTTTAACCAATCAACTTCCATAACGGGGCATCAGTGTTCTTGTTTATTACTAGTTAACGATTTTTTTTAGGTCGACATATGTATAAATTTGAGAGTCAAGGTGCATTAAACATAAAACTTTAAAATCTCCAGAAAGATTCAGTTTTCCAAGAATTCAAACCTTTTAGAGATATGATTAATAGCTTTAGTTTTAGTGAATGACAATCAGTTATATCTTTTGCACGAAGTTACAAATATAAAAATGCACACATTCCGTCTAACAAAGAGAAAAACAATCTGCCAGCAGTGTTTACTTAAGGTGTAAGAGCCGGCTTATATATAGTAATGATATATCATTACGGTAAAAGACATTGTTTAAAATAATATAAACTTCTTTCAAGTCAAGAATATTACGTCCGTTTACTTCTCTTGGTAAGCGTTTCACCAGTCAAGGACATGTGTTTAATAATTGTTTACAAAGAGGGATACGATTAATTTTCCAACTAAGAGATCCTATCCTATTTGGCAATCTGCATAACAAAACCAGACAGGAATTATTAATCACCAATAATTTCTTCATTATTTTTGTTTATTAGCTATACTTCTTCAAACATTTAACTGGCAACAAAAATGAACACCACAAAGTCTGACTGGAAATTCTAATTGAATTTCAACAATCACATGAGACAAAAACAATCCAATAGAGTGACCTACATAAATGCTACAAAGACGATACACAATTTATCTTTAACTGATATTTATATATATTAATACAGTATAACATTGAGACAACAAACAGCAGCCAAGCTCTATTGATACAATACAAATCGGGAGCAGGGAAAAATGAAAATCTCTAGGAAAGGATATGGAGATAAGGAACAGTATTCAATATTAAAGTCTATAAAACAATACAAAATAGGAGCATAGCAAACACTGACCTCCAAAACATCAGAGCTGGGATCAGGTACCATGGAGGAGTGAGAATTCCCTATGACCGGTCACACCCGCCGTGTGCTCCTTGTCATGATCGGCAAATAACAGAAAAATCCGTCGTCAATTCAGTGTATAAACAATGGACTAACAATTAGTATAAAAAAAACGTCAGCCAGCATTTGTCTCAATGATAAATTGTATTTGCTGACAAGGTCATTGTATCGACCGCAGAATTTACGATATGATGACTTTAAACGAGACTGTTGATATTCTTGTTTCATCAACTTGCTTGCCAATAATTTACCTCGTTTTAGAAGTTGTCCATACGTAGAGCATGCTCTTGCGTATCAAATCAATTGAGATATATACACTCCGTATGCAGGTGATGAAGGTACATATTGCTGCATAAGTAAGGGAAGCTGACGATATAAATTTTAAAGTCATCACGTTTATCATATAGCTTGGTTGTTAGATTATCATTAATGTCTTTTTCAAGTAAAATATCCAACTATGAAACAGATGTGTCAGACTCTGTGGTATCTTTTATCTCAAGCTCACCAGAATATATCGTATCGAAGTAGGAGTGGAAATGACCATTGTTAATGGACAATATCGTCGATATATCTAAAAGTTGAGTTGAAGGCCACAGCAAGTGTTTTCTTCTTTTCACGCATAAGATTTTGCACAAATTCTGCTTCATTTGAATATAAAAATAGGTCTGCTAATAACGGAGCGCAATTGGTACTCATGGGAATTCCAATAGATTGTTGGAATACCTGGTCTCTAAAAACCACATAGATAATGTCAATCAGAAACTCAAGCATCTCTTTGATGTCAGCTTCAGAGTACTTATGTGTCCAACCAAAATGTGTTTTAACAAAATAATTTGGCAAATGACCAATGACCAGGTAAGCAAATTTACGAGTTCCATTTTTATTGAAAAAGAAGCTGTCAATGATATCAAAAAGCCTGGACTTTAATTCATCGTGGGGAATGATTGAGTATAAAGTTGAAAAGTCATAAGTTTTTAAGCTGTTAATTGTGGTAAATTCGTGTGATTTAAAATTGTCCAAAAGTTCTATGGAATTTATGAGTATCCACATCTGATTCACACCACTTTTTGAATATATTGATGCACAGTATTCTTGAAGTTTTTCCTTCACTACTGTCAATATCTTACTGAGGAGTAACGAAAGAGGCTTGGTTGAACATTTACTGGAACCTGCAATGTATCTTTGTTTGTAAGGATTTTTATGAAGTTTAGGAATGCAATATGTATAGGGTAGTTCAAATTCATTTTGGCTCTGTAAATATTAAAAATATTTAAAACAGACATATGATTTTGAATAACTTCTTCCTTAGAAAGGGAAGTATGAGTATAAGTAGGATTACCACTTGTAGAATTAAATCCAAGTTCTTCTAAAATACAATTTATATAATGAGCCTTATAAACGAAAACAATGTTGATACCTCCTTCGGCAGGGACCAGTACGTACTAATCATGTAATCTATCTAATTCTTTTTTCACTTCTGGATTATTGAACACAGAAGGATAGATGGTTTTCATATTGCCCCTCAATCTTTTAATACGCGACTTTAACATGGATGTGATACATTTAATCCATTCTGACAAGGTGTCAACGTCTTCTTTTTCATATCTGGTCCATCGTCTGGCGTAATTTTCAAAAGAATCCATAATATTTTTGAAATTCCGACGCCAGTTGAAGGATCGGGGCTCCCTGTATTTCGGACCTTTTAAAATAAGTGATCCAAGGTCCTCATTATTAACTATATTTACGTCACCTGTAATAAGTTTCAAACAGGGCTATATTTATAGGGCGAAGAAGAACATGAACACGATGGAGGATTATGTTTCAGATACTCGGTATCCAGGTCATGTAAAGTTTTTTTTGTAATTGAAAAGTTTGGAAGCAATGGTCGATGTATATTTGTAAGAAATACAAGGTGTAGTCTTTAACTTGAAATATGGTGGAATACACGACTGGACCCTTTTGTTATTAAGAATCTTACTTATATTAACCGCGTCAATTCCTTTATTTGCATATTGGAGTTTAAGGCAAAGATGACAATTGGTTATAAAAAAAAATGTTAGCCAGCATTCGCTTTATTGATAGATTTAACATGCTGCAAGGTCATTATATTGACCAAAGAAACTTAATTGTCAAATAATATACATTTTTAATTGAGACTGTTGATATCCTTGTTTGATCAACTTGTTTGTCTTCAGCTTGCCTCATTTTTAGAAATTGATCTTTTGTAGATCATATAACCATGGATTTCTAATCAAGTAAACCCCATATATACATATAGTTAATAAAGGTAAATTGTTTCATAAGTAACGGAAGTTGTCGATAGAAAAGTCAAAGGCGTCACATTAGCAGTAAAATTGTAAAATATCCAAATAGGAAATAAATGTGTCGGACTCTAAGATATCTTGTATTTCAAATTCTCCGGGATGTATAGAGTCAACATACGAGTATGAATAGAAATATCTAATATTAATTGATAATACGACATCGATATATCAAAATGTAGAGTTTCACTAGTAAGGGCTCCGCCATTCCAAAATGAAATGTAAAAATAGCGAAAGGTATTCATGATCAAAATTACAATTTACTGTATAAATTTACTACATGTATATAAATTACGAGCAGAGGTAGCAAAAATTTCGGAAAAGAGAGTCTGAATCGGGTGCAATGGAGTTTTAAGTATCCTCTTTCGACCGGTCACATTCGAAGAGTGTTTAACGCCGATCCGTTATCGTTGACATATCAACTTGTTTGACAGTAGCTCGTATCTTTTTAGAAAATTATAAATAAATAATTGTCATCGATGTCTTTAATAGTCAATTTGATGGTCACAGTTAGAAATCTTTTTTTCATATGGAATTTTTTAAAATAAATTACGTCTTATAAGAATTCAATAACTAGTCTCCAAATAAAAGGGTAAAGTTAGATCACATTAGAACAGATTTTTGGAAGACCTGACTTGCAAAGAATGCGTAGATATTGTAGATCAAAACCGAAATTGTTTTAAATATCAGTTTGTATATTGAGTAAATTTTCAACAAAAATTCTTCTTTTCTTATTTTTGATAGAAAATTGTCATGTGATACTAAAACGAGTATTGCCAAAAGCAAATATTTGTCCAATTGGTAAAATCGAACTGAATTTCTAAGAAGTAATGTGTACGTCCTTTCTCTCTTGTTACCCGGCTATAAAGGCTTACATTCATGACATTAGAGATGATATTTTTATGTACACCAAAAGTAGCCATTTTGGATAATGGTTGAAATCAGCTCAATGTTTCAAACTACGGTTCATTTTTTCTGCATGACAGATAACGATTGACACAGTCGTAACAAAATAACATAAAAGGGGAGAAGAAAAGAAATCTCAGAGAAAGCATAAAATAGAGCCGATCAATCCAAGCTGCTCGAGTCTGTCTCCTTTATTGGAACCTTATCAAGGATTAAGTACGGAGTGGATGAAGTTTCTTGCCGATTAAAAGCCATCTTGTTCCAACAGAAATAAAAAGCGCGTTTCCATTTCACCAATATGTCTACTATTTGTTTATCTGGGTGATAAACATGATAAAGGAAGTATATTTCTAGTATGATAATGCTGCCGCTAGACTAAATCCATTTGAATTGCTCGTAAGAACCAAAAATAAATGCTATCAGATTCCTTCTCATTTTATTGAAGACATTTTCTCGATCTACCTAATAAAATTGCTAGATAAGTTGAAATTGCTTTTCAAAATTAATATAATGGGAAAAAATCATCACAATGAAAATTTTCCCATTATTAGATATTACATGAGTAACATTTTAAGTGTCATTAAATAAAACTGAAAAACAAGTATACCAATAATATCGTCCTTCAAATTAAAAGATGATGACAAACAGAAATTTAGAAGTAATTTAGCTTAATCAGTACTATTTTTAATCTCTATATATAAATTTATATCATATTGGGTTTACTACTACGCGCAATAATAAAACTTTGAAGAAATGAAACATATTTAACGAACAGTTTTTAAGCAAAATTCCCAAAACAATACAAAATAGGAGCGGGGCAAATAAGGCGTCCAAAACATGAGAGGTGTGATCAGGTACTATGGAGAGTGGGCATCTCCTGCACCGGTCACACTTGATACAATTCCGTATACAGATGATCAAGGTATATTGCTGCATAAGTAAGGGAAGTTGACGATAGAAAAGTTATAGTCATCAGGTTCATTATAGAGCTTGGTTGGGTTGTAAGATTACTATTAAGGTTATTTTTTCAGATGTGTCAGACTTTGTAGTATCTTTTTTCTCAAGCTCTCCGGGATATAAAGTATCGAAATAAGAATGGAAATTACCCTTGGTAATTGACAATACTCGTTGGTGTATCTCAATGTTTTGAAGGCCATACAAGTGTTTCTTCCTTCATATATAAGATTTTGGACATATTCTGCTTCATGTGAATACAAAAATAGGTCTGCTAACAATGGGGTGCACTGGTACCCCTGGGAAATCCAATATATTGTTGAAAGACAATATATTGTTGAAAGAAGGTCTTTAAATACAACATAGATATTGCCAATCAGAAACTCAAGCATCTTTTTTTATGCCATTCAGAGTATTTGTGCGTACAAAAAATTCAACAAAATAGTTTTGTAGATGACCAATTACAAGGTAAGTAAGTTCCATTTTTATTGAAAAAGCAGGTGTCAATAATATAAAAAAGCCTGGAGTTTAATTTATCGTGGGGAATGGTTGTGTATAATTTTTTTAAGTCTTCATTCTTTTAGCTGTTGATTCTGGTAAAATCTTGCGATTTCAAATTTTCCAAATTATCCAAAAAAATTCCTGAAATTTTTAAGTATCGACATCTGATTTACACCACTTCTCGAACATATTGTTGCAAAGTACTCTAAAAAATTCTCCTTTCTCTACTATTTCTAAAATATCTTAGTAAGGAGTAAAGAACGAGGCGAAGTTGAGCATTTACTGGACCCTGCTACGTATCTTTGTAAGGATTAATTATAAAGTTCGGAGACCAATAGATAAGGTAATTCAAATTCATTTTTTTTGTTTGGGATATAAAAAAAACCAAAACTGACATAATTTTAAAACATTTCTTCCTTAGACAGGGAAATACATGTATGATTGTAAGTTGGATTACCTCTTGTAGAATTAATTTCAAGATCTTCCAAATGGAATTTCAGCAAATTTTATTTTCCTCTACAAACCTTGCATAAAGCGAGATAACAACTATTCATCTAGCCTTTAACACCTTATCGTTCTAGCCAGTTATAACATGTAGGCTGTTTATGACGATTTTGAGTTAGTTTATCAAAAAAATTGATTACGAAGTTTGGAAAGAACATTTCTGGTTTCAATTACACAATTTGATTAATTTTCACGAGTGATTAGAAAAATGCTATGAATTTTGGTTTCAAAAGTGCCTATGTTAAATTTTAATTTAAATAGTAGAGTTTTTCCATTTTTAAAACTTCCATAACAATATAATAAGAGTTTCCCTTTTTCATGAACACCGCAATGCATGATTTCAAGTTACTGGTGGATATATTAAAAAAGTAAATACATCTGGTTAATTATTCAGAACTTCTATACTAATCTTTATTTTGACAATTTATAACTTATTTTGGAAAGGAAAGAGAGATAAATGTGCATGTAACGTTTGGTACCACCGTTTTGTTTTTTTTTTATTTCAAAAGAAATCAATGGAAAACGGAAAAATATTTAAACTGTTCACCTCACACCAATACCTACATAATTTATTTTACTTATCTGTAAAACTTTTCTAGGTATAAAAACATTTCATCATTTAAAAATAACATTATACCTACTGTTAATATCAAAAGTTTGAAAAAATGGACAGATGATTTAATTAACTGGTTAAGTTTTGCAACTTTCTTTATTAACTTTAAGAGACAATTTCAGAACCATGATGAATGCTTTCCACTCATTAGACGTTTTAATTCTGTATTAGATTTATTCTGTGCATTCTAAAAATGATTTTTAAAATGTGTTCAAAGCAACCAGTCTGATGTTTCTATATACTATGAGGTATGACTTTCTGACAATATTAATGTACTCTGTGTTCTCTGCATTTTGAAAGGGAAAAAAAAATAAGTGCAAGGACTCGTATTTCTCTGCATAAATAATCAAATTAAAAATCTAACTAACATCTGGATTCCTGGTGCATGTATAGTTGATCAGCAAAATGGTATTAAAAATCCTATCTTGAAAATCATACGAGGAATTATCCGGACAAATGACATGCTTTATAGACAATATTTTGTATTCAAAAGGTTCAACAATGACCTTTTTATAAAAAACAACTTCGGGAGTATTGTTCAAAATATTCGAGAGAAGGTGTTAATCAGACGTGGACAATTAACAGATTCTTTTTAATTGTAGGCATTTATATGATTTCACTCAAAGTAATTACATTTAAACCCACGACTCCATGACCATTTTCTAATTTACACCCATTCCCGACTATAAATTATAAATCATTTTTAAAAATAATAAACAATTGCTTTTTCAATAAAAAATTGGGACTCGTTAATTTGCACACTTTGTCTATGGGATCTACGACATTGTGCTTTTTTTTTCAAAAATTGCAGACACAAGAAATCAAAAGATGAAACTATTATATTGATTGAATTTCTGATTGACAATACATGTATGTGGAATTTTGGGAGATAAGGTCTGCTTCAAACAATCGCTAGACTTACAATATGTATTAATTGTGCCCTGTAATAAGATTTGTCTGATTTTTTTAAAAATATTTTTGTGGCTCAGAAACACCGCAAAAAACCTTGCCCCGATCTAAGTACCGAGACAACCAACAGCACGAAAAGATTACACTGTACATTCCAGTAAAAATAATGCATATCATAGTATATATGAAAATTGCTTTTTAAAAAAGAAGTACTGCATATTATGGTCGAATAGTCAAACAACTATTGCTATTCATAGCCATATTGAGGACGGAAATACACACTTCTTGTCAATTATTTAAAAGGTTTATGCACTTGAAATATTAATAGGTATGCAGGCATTTTTTAATCTTAAATACTTTATTCATTCTCCTATATTTCCTTTATATTTTATAAATTAAAAGTAGGTATCAGCTGACTGACAAAAGTGGTAATCTCTTGTTGTCTGTTTTGATTATAGAAGTAAAGATATTTAAAATCAGTCTTTATTTGCAGCATTACTAGACCTATCAACTGCAACAAGCGTTTTTTGAATGTAGATATGCAAGGAATTATTTCGATTTTGTAGAGAAAAACTGTCCAGATATTTCAAAGATGAAATACAACTATTTATTCTTAACCATGAAAAAGATCCAGATGCAAACTGGATTTGTAAACTTGTATCAGCGTTGCAAAAGAAAAAGCATTCATTCTGTAAAAGAAACTGATTATGTAAAGATAGGAGAAAATCGTCCATTAGAACAAACAATAAAGAATTGATATATAACAATTTCAAAAATTTCACACATTTAATGATGTTTTATTGAATGTTGAATGTCCCTCACTTTATCAACTCTGTTGAAATGCTGTATATTAAAAGTTATTTCAGTAATGAATAAACGACGGAGATTCAAAGTGAAAATAATTTATTTTTGGATAAATATCGAAGAGTCCTGAAGAAACCGATAAGGCTATTAAATTGTCGTGAGGCGATCTCCATTTATTTACTTTTATCAATAGTAGTATTTTAGTGGAACTTGCAGTAAATAAATTGTCTAGAGATGTTTTAATTTTCGTGATCTGGTAATGGCCAAACAGTGGATGTAGTAAAAACATACGGGGATAACGAACATATTCAATATCAAAAGTCCATAAAACAATACAAAACAGGAGCAGAGCAAACACGGACCTCCAAAACATCAGAGGTGGGATCAGGTGCCATGGAGGAATGAGCATCGATCTCCTGCCGACCAGGCACACCCGCCGTGTGCTCCTTGTTATGATCGGGCAAAAACGGAAAATTCGTCCTCAGTTCAGTGTATAAATAATGGACTAACAATTAGTATGAAAAACGTCAGTCAGCATTTGACTCAATGATAAATTATATTTGCTGACAAGGTCATTGTATCGACCATAGAACTTACCAAATGGTGACTCTAAAAGAGACTGCTGGTATTCTTGTTACATCAACTTGTTTGTCAATAAATTACCTCGTTTTAGAAATTGTTCATATGCACCCCTTCTAATGTGTTCAGAACCTTTTATTTTTCGTTGTTCTGCAAATTATAAAACCCGATGAGTTCAGAGTAGCTCTGACAGTGGCTCTTGCGAGAGTTAGCGAGACTTCAGCGAGATAGGGTGAATTATTTACGGAAATGTGGCTAGGAAGTGACTAGCACGTGGAGATATGGTAAACAGAAAAGTTATGTTGCGTTTTAGTTTTCACAACCCTATAATATCTTTCTGTAGAAATGTACTTCAATCGATCTTTCTTGAATTCATTCAAGTTTAAATTATATGTATTCTCTATGATACAATTTTCTGCTGTCATGAATTAAAATTTCTTTTTGGACAAATATTTTGCATGGGAACCAGGACTATATATTTTGGCGTCAGATTAGCAAATGAGGCACCAATGTGACTTTAACTGACAAATCAGATGAATGAGAATTGCATTATGGGTTATTATACGAATACTACAGGAATTTTACGCTTGATAAATTCCTTGATTGTACTATCGGTGAATACAATTGTCAGGTGGATTCCCTGGCCAACACACGTGATCACAAGTATAGTTATGTAAAAAATGTTTGGTCCATTTAAATACATACGAGAAGCTGCTCGTTTTCCTTACCATTGAAGTGCTGGTGTTCTGAACTTGACACTAACTACGTATACATTTTATTAAACATATTTTTCTCTGCTTAACAACAACTTAAAAATGCCTGTGATATTTTCCAGAGTTTCTAATGTTTGCATTTTGTTCATCAGAACATTTTTTTTATTGTGCACTTCACTGACATGAACATAGCTTGACCGGAACCACGTGTTTGAAGTAACATGTAAATATGTACCAGTATTTGGCGTATTATCATTTGAAGCTAACTGTAAAGTTTCACGTTACGTGACGATCTAGTTGACAGCTGCACTCGAGGAAAATTGTACACACCTCCTAACCGCAAGCTTTACGAATGGAACTTTCTTCTTATCCCTGATTGGTTGCTCGTGCAACAGACTATTTCCGTGTCAATGTTGATAATATGAGTTGACCAATCACGTGAATTGTTTATGCTGGATGCATCTGATGAAAAGGATCGTGACGTAACGTGAAACTTTACAGTTAGCTGCAAACTATAATAAACGTACTCAATCAACAATTGGTCAGTTGCCCGTAGTAAGATCCTCTGTGTGCATTAATAGCAATAGCCAAATAAGGCAAATAAAAGTTTGTCAGTGTAGATGATATTACACATTTTCTACAAGTATCGGTCGTAATTTTTGCAACTAAGAAAACTATGACAAGATGTATTAATTGTTATTTACCCCCCCCACCCCCCCCCCCACCCCCGACCCTTAAGCCACCCATTTCTGTTGAAAATCATGAAAGTCTTTCAGAAATTTTTCACAGGACATGTTTTTAGAAGAAACAGACTATAATTTTATTTATAAAACCGGTTCTACCCTATAACCTTTGAATAGGTAAACCTAAACCACGTGTCCTGAATTTAAATCACAATAACATTAGTAGGGGTGATATGTAGAGCATGCCCTTGCGTATCGAATCAAATGAGATACACAAATATGCAGGTGATGAAGGTATATTGCTGCATAAGTAAGTGAAGTTGACAATAGAAAAGTTAAAGTCATCACGTTTTTCATATAGTTTGTTTGTTAGATTACCATTAATGTCTTTTTCAAGTAAAATATCCAAGTATGAAACAGATGTGTCAGACTCTGTGGCATCTTTTATCTCAAGCTCACCAGAATATATCTTAAATCGACATAAGAATGTAACCGGTCTACAGTTGATGGTCACTCTTCAATGACACCCAAACCAAACTTAACTTTATAGTTTATACATCTTTAATGCTTTTTTCAACACTGTAAAATGACAAGGTTCAACCTTCAATTTCACTGTTAAAAAATTTCACGAAATATGGAATTAATGAACAGTATTTAACTGAATTTCGAAGTTTTTTAAATTAAATTTGAGTAAAGTGCTATTCATTCTATGTTTTGTTGTTTGGAATTCTCAAAAATATTTGGATATTTTACTACAAAAAGTCGTTAATGGTAATCTATTAACAAAGCTTTATGATAAACGTGGTGTGAAATTTTTCAATCGTCAACTTCCCTTACTTGTGCAGCAAAACACCCTTATCACCTGCATATGGGGTTTATACCTCTCAGTTAATTTGAAAAAGAAGAGCATGCTCTTAGTATGAACAATTTTTAAACAATTTTCAAACGAGTTAAGTTATTGATGAACAAGTTGATGAAACAAGAATATCAGCAGCCCTGTTAAAAGTCATTTTTCAAGTTCTATGGTCGATACATAGAATGACTTTGTCAACAAATACAATTTATCATTTAGTCAAATGCTGATTAACGTTTCCCCAACTAATTGTTGGGCCATTATTTACTCACTGAATTGTGAACGGATTTTCCCACTATTTCCCGATCATGACAAGAGAACACAGCGGATGCGACCGGTCGGCAAGGTACATGTACGCTCACTCCTCCATGGCGGCTGATCTCACCTATGATGTTTAGACCTCCTTGCTTGATCTGTTCCTGATTTGTATTGTTTAATCGATTTCAATTTTGAGCTTAAATACCGTTCGTTATCTCCATTAATTTCTTCTTTGAAAGTAATTGAAATAATCAGGCGCGGATCCAGGAATTGAAGTTAGAGGGGTAGGTAAGGGGTCTGGGGGCCGCCTTGAGGCCCCCAGTGGGTTCAGGGCAAAGCCCTGGTGGGGGCCCAGGGGGCGAAGCCCCCGAAAACTCCTGGATTCTCACATTTTCTAGACGAAACTGTGATTTACGTTAATTTTGACAATTTTAGGGGGGCGCCGGGTGCGCCCCCCTTAAATCCGCCACTGATAATTGTAAGTTGATTTATAATTCGATCCCTTACGAGATCGTGATTAAAATTAAAATGGATATACTACGAGAACGACTTGTCTTATATCTTATATCTTTCCCCCTTTTATTGGTATTTCATGTTTGAAGAAATTAGTTTTTACATCTATCATAGTATTTTCTGTTGATTTCTCGTCTTGAAAAAAAAATCCCGGATCCTAGCATGACTAAACTCCGTCCTTGTTCCATAAATTGTGTATAAGTGTTTGCTTTACCTGTGTAACTAAAATGAAACAGATCCTTTTAACGGTTTACTTTATTATCTGTACATATACATCTATGTTATATCTTAAAGTGAAAAGTCGAATAACTTAATTGTCCCCGCTGTGTTTTAATTTTGGAAAACAAATCGTGAAGTCGCCATTTGTAAACAATCTATCTTGAGATATATTGATTTTATTGACTAAAATAATTCCGTGGAGCAATTGGATATTATCTGTCACGTGATGCATATATATTTTCTGCATATAGCAGAAGGATAAAACGTACGCTCAACTAGGACCTTAGGTCCCCTGCTCAGTTCACGACTATCGGGCCTGTTTACTCCGCTACAAAATTTAGTGCGTTGCATACGTAAAGTGAAAATAGATTAAATCGTAATACTGTGAAGCCTTTACAGTGTAAAAAAACAGAAAATTTATTCTTGTCAAAGGAATAACCATCTGATGGGTATTAGAAAAGATAGAGGGGGGGATGCTGAGCAATAATTAACTGCAATGTGATATATCAGAGTTTAACATTTATGGATTATGTCGACAAAATAGATTAAGAGTGATGCTGAGTTTCAATGGCTGACGGAAGATGGAAAGGAAGAGCAAATGCACATGCGTAATGATGTGACTAAATGAAGTCAGTGCATTTGAGTGAGAGTTATCTTCCCTGAACCTTTTATCTCTATTTGTCTCCATAACGGGACTTAACTCATATTGAGTTAAGTCGGATTATGTCGACAAAATAGATTAAGAGTGATTGGCAGTTTTTTGTCATGGCTTTATTGATTAATAGTCAAATCAATCATCAATAAATCAATAGTCAAAATCAATCATCAATATACTCAATAGTCAAATCAATACAATAAATACAATGATGTACACAAGGTATCTCTACAATGATGTACATAAAGTATCAATTCAATGATGTACGCAAAGTGTATATTGAACAATTAATACACAATGGGTACAATGATATTCAATGATAAACAATGATATTCAATCAATGATGTACGCAAAGTGTACACATGTATTTACACAATGGGTACAATGATATTCAATGATATGCAATGTTATGCAATAATATGCGATGATATTCAATGATATACAATGATATTCAATGATAAATGAATTGCAATGATCAGGTAGCAATGTATTACAAAGACAATGGTCTACGTCGACTTTATCAATAGTATATGACGTAGAATCAATAGCAATGGCACAATGACGGAAGCTCAATTATTGGCCACTGGACCTGGAAGATAACAGGATCAGCAGCGAGCTTCTAGCAAAATTCGGCCATATGTCTTCACATGGGAGCTAATAAAGCGCGGCATGTGAAGACATCCGCCACATGCGGCAAATTTTGCCCATGCCATGACAAAACTGCTATATTTATTACCATTATGTAAAATTAATTACTGCTTGATATATATGCAGTATACTGTAGAACTAGGGAAATTTTTTATGAAGATCAATAATATATGTAATGTTAAATAACTTTTCAATAGGTCAATAGTTGCAAAGATCAATAATATATGTAATGATCAATAACTGTTCAAAAGTTCAATAGAACAATAGTTGCAAAGATCAATAATATATGCAATGCTCAATAACTAAATGGAAATGGTAGGTAGCACTGAAAATTTTGACAAATTATTTTTATTATGTCACACAGAATGGTATAGAGAATAATTGTAGAGTGTGGTATATGGGAAAGGTGAACACCCTCTGGATACAATTTTGGTGAGCCCTGTTGAATATTGAGGAAGTGACTATACCCCCACCTCTTGTGTCAATGAACCAATATATGAGCTATTTATCCTAATGCAAACCTTGTGTGACAACATGGGCCTGAAATAATTTCTTGGCAGCATTTGTGACCCAATAAATTTTAACCTTGGTATTAAACATAATTGAAAACAAGACAGTCAATTTCATAAACTTTTGTAGATGGCGAAGGGACATGGAACCAATACTATTACCCCCAATGTATCATTATGACATGTGGGATGTTGTGCTATGACACCAGAGTTCAAATATTTGAATGGTGGGACCCTTTTCCAGGTGATTCCTTGTTGACCAAACCATCTGATATGGATGTTGTATAGTTTTAAGTCCGATTCGCATAATCTAAATTGATGAATGTGTGGTTTTTTTTTTTTTTTTTTTTTTTTTTTTTTTTTTTGCATAATACTCATAAAGATGATGCAATAACACATACAATGACAGAATTAAGTGCCTGCAAACTTAGAATAAATTTAAAAACAGTAAAAGGTGTTGTCAAGTGAGACTGTGTCTGACTAAAATTGAATGAAAGTCTGAAATGCATGGACTTCCCTTTTTCTTTAATATTTATATAATCTTCAGACAAGCCTGATGAATTCAATGTGTAGCACCCCCAATTCTAAGAGTATTACCCTTAAATGTTTTAGTGTCAAACCCAAGAAATAAAATAAATTTCTGTAGCATTAAATTAATGGAATGATAAGAAGGCTTCACACCAAATAATCAAAAACTGAACATGGAAAGTAGGGTCTAATTGACAAATACCTGTGAAGTATTTTAAATAACGAAGATTTTTCTTGATTTGACAAGATGTGGAAGATATATATACATGTATAATTATGCTTTTGCATTTTTATTATTATATTTATTTGACTATTTATTTTAATTAGATCTATTTAATCTATTAATTAATTATTTATTTATTTATATCTAATTAGCCATTTGTCTATTATTATATTATAAACATAACGTTTTTTTTTTTTTTTTTTTTTTTTTTTTTTTAAATTATGGGTTAAAGCTGCATTGTGAAATCTTCAGCTACATGCCACACTTTCTGATAAAACTTTACTGTTTAACAAAATTAAATTACTAATGCCACAGCATTGAACGATACTGCATTTGAAAATGCCAATAATCAGCCAAACAAATTTTCACTCTTTACAAAATGCTCTGGGGTGAATATGTTTTGGCATAATTATATGTTGTTACTCGTACGAAAATTAATTCCGCCATTTCACTTGTATCTTGTATATTATTTTTTGTATATATTGTACATATATTGTTGAACCTCATGTAGCATTTATACGGTTTGAGTGAATAACTTGAACTTGAACTTCCAATTTTTAACTAGAACAAGAAATGTTAAATTAGTAGTTGGGCCTTCAATTTTAACCTGAATTAATTGAGATTTATATTTCCTGACAAGTTTGTAAGTGTTTAGGTACATGTAGTTTCTAACACACTAGGGAATCCTTAAAACTTATGTATTCATTTATCTATTTTATGTTAAATGCCTACAAATTTTAAACTGATTTCATTGGAATTTTTTATTTCCTGAATTTATTTTTGTTCCTGTCCTGGTTAAATGTATTATAATATGTTATTATTTTTTTTTTATCTGCAGAACTTTGTTATTTACTATTCTTTTGTTAAAATGTTTAGGTAGTTTCTCAGACTCTACGGAATCCATGGAATTTATTTATTTATTCTAAATAAGTGGGTGGGCTTTCCATCTTAATCTGCGTTAACTGGAATTCCTATTTCCTGACAAGTTTGTTGAAATGTCATCGTTTCCCACATTATTTATTTATTATTTTTTATATCATTAATTCATTAATTTTATTTTATTTATTTATTATTTTATTTATTTAGTTATTTATTTATTTTTGTAACCTATTGACTGACAATCCAATGGAGTTTATTGACCTGTGGTCTCCCCTCAGATTTTATTATTAATGTAAGGTTATAGTATCTATATAACAAAGTGCCTAACCTCTGATCTCCTTACTAATAGTAAGCGACTCAGAGTAAACGACGCCCAGTCTCTGCATTCGCAGATCTCGAACAAGCAGGGGGAGGATGAAGATCATGAACCCTACCACCCCCTACCTCTTCATTTAGCTAGGACTTTTCACCAATCCTTTAATATAATGGAATAATTATTTGTTTAATAAATTATTTAATGTTTCCTTTGTCTCCCTTATGAGGTCATGATTTTATTTATCTTACAAGGAAGATGTACCCCCTGTAAATTGCGAAGTTTGGGGCTGCATGGAGTTCTCCTCCCCTTTCCTTGAAATTAACATATCAAATTCATAAATCAATCAAAACTAAATTAAAAAAAAGAGAAATAAAACTTTAAAAATGCATTAATTATTATTTACTTTTTGGATACATAAACTGTATTTGAAGACAAGTAAGTTGACTAATCCTCAAAATTCCAATTACATACTAGTAAATTAGAGATATGGTATGTGTAGAATTATTTTTCCAATCCTCTCCAAAGAAAGTTGCGACCCTAATTTTTTGACAGGGAAAAAAGTGCACAATTTCTCCAAATTCTCTAATGTATGTAATTGGAATTTTGAGGATTAGTCAACTTACTTGTCTTCAAATACAGTTTATGTATCCAAAAAGTAAATAACAATTAATGCATTTTTAAAGTTATGGTGATAGCAAATTATTGCCTACTTAAAACTTTCAGCCACATCGTAATAATGTACAACATAAGATTACCTTTGTCTCATTAATATACTACAATTTGTGAAGTATGAAATCCTTATTGATGTATAATATAAAACTTCCGCTTGTTCCCATAATCGTTATGCGGATACCAGAGGTAACAAAAAGTTAATAGGACTAGAGGTCACTTTATATTGTACATCTTAAGGGCAACCATAGGTCACCTTATATTGTACATCAAAAGGGAGATCAGATGTCATCTTCTGTTCTACATCATATGGGGGACCAGATACCAACTTAAATTGTATATCGGTAGGAAGACCAGAGGTCACCTTATATTGTACATCTCTGGGGGACCAGTGGGCACCTTATATTGTACATCAGTAGGAGGACCAGAGATAACCTTATATTGTACATCAGTAAAGGGACCAGGGGTCCCCTTATATTGTACATCAGTAGGGAGACCAGGGGTCACCTTATATTGTGAATCAGTAGGGGGACCAGAGGTCACCTTATATTGTATATCAGTAGGGTAACCAGAGGTCACCTTATATTGTATATCAGTAGGGTAACCAGAGGACACCTAATATTGAACATCAATAGGGAGACCAGAGGTCACCTTATATTGTAAATCAGAAGCGGGACCAGAGGTCACCATATATTGTACATCTGTAGGGGACATCAGTAGGGGGACCAGAGGTCACCTTATATTGTACATCTGTAGGGGACATCAGTAGGGGGACCAGAGGTCACCTTATATTGTACATCTGTAGGGGGACGAGAGGACACCTCATGTAATACATCAGTAGGGAGACCAGGGGTCACCTTATATTGTACATCTAAAGGGGGACCAGAGGACACCTTATATTATACATCAGTAGGGGGACCAGGGGTCACCTTATATTGTGCAGCAGTAGGGGGATCAGAGATCACCGTATATTGTACATCAGTAGGGAGACCAGGGGCCACCTTATATTGTACATCAGTAGGGGGATGAGAGGACACCTTATATTGTACATCAGAAGGGGGACCAGGGGTCACCATATATTGTACATCAGTAGCTGGATCAGAGGTCACCTGATACTGTACATCTTTAGGGGGACCAGAGGACACTTTATATTGTGCATCTAAAGGGGGACCAGAGGACCCTTTATATTCTACATCGGTAGGGGGACCAGGGGTCACTTTATATAATCAGTAGGGGGACCAGAGGTCACCTTATATTGTATATCAGTTGGGAGACCAGAGGACACCTTTTATTGTATATCAGTAGGGTAACCAGAGGACACCTAATATTGAACATCGATAGGGAGACCAGAGGTCACCTTATATTGTAAATCAGAAGCGGGACCAGAGGTCACCATATATTGTACATCTGTAGGGGACATCAGTAGGGGGACCAGAGGTCACCTTATATTGTACATCTGTAGGGGACATCAGTAGGGGGACCAGAGGTCACCTTATATTGTACATCTGTAGGGGGACGAGAGGACACCTCATATAATACATCAGTAGGGAGACCAAGGGTCACCTTATATTGTACATCTAAAGGGGGACCAGAGGACACCTTATATTATACATCAGTAGGGGGACCAGGGGTCACCTTATATTGTACATCAGTAGGGGGACCAGAGATAATCTTATATTGTACATCAGTAGGGAGACCAGGGACCACCTTATATTGTACATCAGTAGGGGGATGAGAGGACACCTTATATTGTACATCAGTAGGGGGACCAGGGGTCACCATATATTGTACATCAGAAGGGGGACCAGGGGTCACCATATATTGTACATCAGTAGCTGGATCAGAGGTCACCTTATACTGTACATCTTTAGGGGGACCAGAGGATACTTTATATTGTACATCTGTAGGGGGACCAGAGGTCACCTTATATTGTACATCTCTAGGGGGACCATAGGTCACCTTATATTGTACATATGTAGGGGGACCAGAGGACACCTTATATTGTACATATGTAGGGGGACCAGAGATCACTTTATATTGTACATCAGTAGGTGGATCAGAGGTCACTTTATATTGTACATATGTAGGAGGACCAGGGGACACCTTATATTGCACTTTACATCAGTGGGGGGGACCAAAGGTAATCTTATATTGTACATCAGTAGGAAGACCAGAGATTTTCTTATATTGTACATCACTAGGGAGACCAGAGGTCACCTTACATTGTACATCCTTAGGGTGGCAGAGCTTTCAGGTCAGTTTCAACGTTCGTCACTAGATGGACCAGAGGTAACCTAATATTGTACATCAATAGGTTAACCAAAGATCACTTTATATTTTATTTCATTATGGAGACTAAAGGTCATCTTTATATTGTACAGAAAGGGGACCAGTGGTCACCTAATACTGTACAAGACCAGACGTCAGATTATATTGTACATCATAAGGGGAAACAACACAAGGGGGGCCAGAGGTCACCTTGTTTGTAAATAAATAGGGAAACCAGTGGTCCCCATTGTTGTACATTTTTAAGGAAACCAGACATAAAATAAAATTTATATGAATGCAGGGATAAGACATCAACGATTCTAGACCCGTCTTAACCAAGAGACATCTCAAAAGAAAATAAGGGCGGACCAGAGGTTACAGATAAAATGCATATTAAGGGGATACTAGAGGTTCTCTTATAAGAACACGACAAGAGGCCTATGGGTCTTATAGGTCATCTGAATATCATGTAAAAACTTTAAAACAATTGAATTTGGTTCGCGCTTTGAACCAGAGGCCATGAAATTCGCAATTTTGAAAAAAAAGCACCATTGATCATCATAACTATATACTTAGCATGCTTTGTTTGGCTACTTAATACCTATATAGGGGAACAAAAAAGTGCTTTTATATTTATAAAATATTTATGCAAAATATTAGATGTCTTCTTGTCTCCCTGTTGACTTACATCTGGTCTTCTTATTGATATAAATATAAAGTTTCTTCCGGTTTCTTCTTTGTCGTTCCCCTGAATGTCCTGAATTCTATGACATACAATACAGATATCATATGGCATTAAGCTTGACTTTCTCTCATTATTGAATCTTTAATGAATTTATAACAGTTTATGTGACCACTTTTCATCACATTGTTTCATCGCAAGAAGCTGGAAAACAAGGGTATTCAAGACACTGCATAAAAAATGAATGCAGTGGAAAAGAATCAGTAAACTAGAGTGAAATTAAACCGTCCATTAAAGCTGCTGTAAAACTTGTTAAGAATCCCAAAGAAATACTCATTGAAATATGTAAAATTTACAGCAATCAATGTCTGTTTTATAGACAACTGAACAGGTGGATTTGAATAATAAAAAATTATATAATGGGCATCAAAATGGATACCGTACTTGCAAACAAAAAAATTAAACAACTAATGTACTGCTTGCCAGCCCCGTGTTTATCCGGGTTAGAATAGGTCCTCAGTACCCCCTTCCTTGTCGTAAAAGGCGACTAAATGGGGCGGTCCTTCGGATGAGACCGTATAAACCGAGGCCCGTGTCACAGCAGGTGTGGCACGATAAAAATCCTTCCCTGCTCAAAGGCCGTAAGAGCCGAGCATAGGCCTAAATTTGCAGCCCTTCACCGGCAATGGTGACGTCTCCATATCAGTGAAATATTCAGGAGAGGGACGTTAAGCAGTACACAATCAATCAATCAACTGTTTGCCAAATTTCAACAAATAATAATTGATGGTGTGTGCTTGACTATATGACACATAGCAAATTTGATATACACCATTTCGGGAGTAGTTCACACTGTTTTAAAGAAAGGTTTGACAGTAAAAAAAAAAGAAGCTTAGTACTCAAAAGTCACCCTATGTTTTAAAAAATGAGTGAAAACGACTGCGTGTAAGAATATCTAAACAATCATTAAAAATATCAGTAATTGTAGTTATTTGTTTGAATTTCAAACAGATAATGAAAGTTGAATCTATTGCTTAAAACCCTCAAGACAAAATTTACAATAAGATGTACTTGACAAAAAAAGCAAAGGTCTGAAGAAAACAAAGAATTACAACAGCAAAATGACTGATTTATATGCAATTTTCTTAAATATTAGTGGTCTTGTTGTTCAAATTCATATTTGGGGAGGCAGGCAGTTTAATTTCTGGAAGAATCTAGAAAGCATTTTTTTTTTGCCAAATTTCAAAAAGTTAATGAGAATCAGGAATCCACTACATTAGATTTTTTTCATGACAGCGTCCAAACCCGCACGCCCAGAAGAGTAAAGGAGTCTTGGGGATAAACAGAAAGTTAATGTTCTTTCACATTAACAATATTCGCCAGATCTTTTCGCCTTTTGGCTTGTTTCCAAGTTTCCAAACTTGAAAAAAAAACAACGCCTTTCAAAAGGAAGAAACAAGTCCAGGAAATCAAAGGATCTGCCATAATCCAGTATACAAAGGGTCATACCCAAAACTGATTTCTAAAAGAATCAGAAGTTGGATAACAAATGTTACGGACATGTGTTTAAATTAAAAGATAATATTAGGTTAAATGTTTATAACTAAATTTTTGAAAACGGTCTTTTGTTTCTTTTCGAGCACCGAGGACATTATTTATATAACAGTCCTCGTATAAGGTGACATCTAGTCCCCCTACTGATGTACAATATAAGGTGACCTCTGGTCCCCCTACTGATGTACAATATAAGGTGTCATCTGGTCCACTTCTGATTTACAATATAATGTGACCTCTGGTTGTCTTATTGATGTACAATATAAGGTGACCACTGGTCCCCCAACTGATGTACAATATAAGGTTCCTCTGGTCCCCCTACTGATGTACAATATAAGATAACCTTTGGTCCCCCTACTGATGTACAATATAAAGTGACCTCTGGTCCCCCTACTGATGTCCCGTACTGATGTACAATATAAGGTGACCTCTGGTCCCCCTAATGATGTACAATATAAGGTGACTACTGCTACCCCTACTGATGTACAATATAAGGTGACCTCTGGTCCCCCTACTGAAGTACAATATAAGGTAACCTCTGGTCCCCCTACTGAAGTACAATATAAGGTGACCTCTGGTCCCCCTACTGATGAACAATATAAGGGGACCTCTGGTCTCCTTATTGATGTACAATATAAGGTTACCTCTGGTTCCCCTACTGATGTACAATATAAGGTTATCTCTGGTCCCCCTACTGATGTACAATATAAGGTGACCTCTGGTCCCCCTACTGATGTACAATATAAGGTGTCCTCTATTGATGTATAATATGGTCCCCCTACTGATGAACAATATAAGGGGACCTCTGGTCTCCTTATTGATGTACAATATAAGGTGACCTCTGGTCCCCCTACTGATGTCCCCTACTGAAGTACAATATAAGGTGACCTCTGGTCCCGCTACTGATGTACTATATAAGGTGACCTCTGGTCTCCCTACTGATGTACAATATAGAGGGACCTCTTGTCTCCTTATTGATGTTCAATATAATGTGACCTCTGTTCCCCCAAATGATTCACAATATAAGGTATCCTCAGCTACCCCTTATGATGTGCAATAAAAGGTTACCTTTGCCCCCTATTAAATTAAAATGCAAGGTGACCTATGATCCCTCTAATGATGTACAATATAAGGTGACTACTGGTCTCCCTACTGATGTATAAGATAAGATGACCTCTGGTCCCCCTACTGATGTACAATATAAGGTGACCTCTGGTCCCCCTACTGATGTACAATATAAGGTGTCCTCTGGTCCCCTACTGATGAACAATATAAGGGGACCTCTGGTCTCCTTATTGATGTACAATATAAGGGTACCTCAGGTTCTCCTACTGATGTACAATATAAGGTGACCTCTGGTCCCCCTACTGAAGTACAATATAAGGTGACCTCTGGTCCCCCTACTGATGTACAATATAAGGTGCCCTCTGGTCCCCCTACTGATGAACAATATAAGGGGACCTCTGGTCTCCTTATTGATGTACAAGATAAGGTGACCTTTGGTCCCCCTACTGATGTCCCCTACTGAAGTGCAATATAAGGTGACCTCTGGTCCCCCTACTGATGTACTATATAAGGTGTCCTCTGGTCTCCCTACTAATGTACAATATAAAGGGACCTCTGGTCTCCTTATTGATGTTCAGTATAATGTGACCTCTGGTCCCCAAAATGATTCACAATATAAGGTATCCTCAGCTACCCCTTATGATGTGCAATAAAAGGTTACCTTTGCCCCCTATTGATTTAAAATGTAAGGTGACCTATGATCCCTCTAATGATATACAATATAAGGTGACTACTGGTCTTCCTACTGATGTATAAGATAAGGTGACCTCTGGTCCCCCTAATTACTTTCACTTTGCTGCAAATATATATTTATTAGAAAGAAGATCTGTAAAAAGTTATGAATATGATTATTTTTGAGTAAGACAAAGAAAACTGTCTATCATATAAAATTCAATGAATATATTAGGTGACCTGAGGTCTCCGTATTGATATCGATGAATTTACTTTTGTGCCTTTAATGTCTGAAGAGTTCCTAAAATGTTTTATTACTACGCAAAATGACGAACTATTTGCGGGGGACCTGAGGTCCTAGTTGAGCGTACGTTTTATCCTTTTATGTTAAGATTTTATAATGGCGCCGTAACGGATGGAGAGCAGCAAAAAATGAAACATGGACACAATAACGCATGTTACATGTCTAACAACATGTTCCAGACAGGTAATTGTGGATACCTAACTTTACATTTAAATAATTGGAAAAAAAAAACCTTCAATTTCATGAGTAAAAACTCCGTAACTGTTTACTTTCCTTTTAACAACGTTTCGATGTTTTGAGCGAAAGCAATTAATTTACAATGCTACTACTGAGAATAAAATTAAGGTATTCTGTATTTATATTTATTTACCGCGTCTATTAAAATATGCCAAATCTTTATTTCCCTTGCAGTATGGCTATGAATTGCATTTTGGTTGCCCCCCAGAAAATAACTACTAATAGATAAATGAACTGTGCACATGAGTGTTGATTATTACAATTGATAACGATCTTCACAAACACTAGTGCGAGAGAAAAAAAAACAATCATTTCCTGATCTACTTTCACTTTAAGATGTAGACAAATTCTGGTATTGAATATTTAATATAGATAATGTCCAGTGGAAGTGTATTAAGATTTATATCTTTTTTCAATAGGGATGACAAGGATAAAAAAAAGACTTTTTTTCCAAAAACGTCTTTTTTAAATCCGCTTTTTGACAAATTACTAGTAAATGCTTTATTAATCATATACATCTTATCATTTCTTAAGTTCGATGGTCGATGCAATGACCTTGTCAGCAAATACTGACTGATGTTTTTCATATTAATTGTTAAGTCACAAACTGAATTGACGACAGATTTTTCCGTTATTTCCCAATCATGATAAGAATCACATGGTAGGTGTGACCGGTCGGGCAGGGGATGCTCACTCCTCTATGGCACCTGATCCCACCTCCGATGTTTTGGAGGTCTGTCTTTGCTCAACTCCTATTTCGTATTTGTATGGACTTTTTAACATCAATACTGTTTGTTATCTCAATATATTTCATCAAAAGATAAAAGAGAGGGTTTTTTTTTTGTTTTGTTTCTTGGAAAATGCATTCTAAAACCGTGTATCACTGTCATATAGTGTTAAGTTTTTATTGCAGGTAATTAGAAGATATTAAAGAGAACCATGACCAGATTTCTCAAGGAAGAAATACACCTTTTCATTCTGACCCATGGAGAAGAGGAAGAGGTTTCTAACTGGGTCTGCGAACTTGTAACAGAGTTAAAGAATAAAAACATTCATTGCGTGAAAGAAGAGGATTACGCAATTGTTGGAGAAAATGTGTACTGTTCCTTAGAAAGATCAATAAACTCTTCATTCAAGAAATGTAATGGTCGTCATATCCCAAGAATTTCTTAGTAAAGCAGGCTTAGTTGAAAGATTAAACCTTACTTTTAAACAAACAATTGAGAGAAAAATTCCATTAATACCAGTCCTTAGTATTAACATACCAGACACTCCATATATACTGTCTGCTACAGTATGCATGTATGTGGACTTCTCTAAAACCTTATTGGAGGAAGATGTTCAAAAGATAGAAAGATCACTCAAAAGAACAGCAGAGAAAGAATCGACCGAAGAAGAGATGAATCAGATTCTTGCATCTCTTGACAAAGCGATAGAACAAGCGCCAGTGCATGTGTTATCAGCTGTAAAAAGTACACCGAGATTTAAAAAGCTTTGTCAATTTTTTAGTGGCTCAAAGGAACGAAATTGTCCAATTTTTAAAGAAAAAGAAAATATTTTTTCCGTTAAGATAAGACGAGCTTTGTCGGATACATCAAGTATGCATCGACTCAAAGAAGTATATTCGAGACTTGGTTCACAGAACAAACTAAAGAGTTCTAGGCCCCGCAGAAGCCAGTCGTTTGGACACAGAGTTGATTTTTCTAAGAAAACTGTGATCATGAATTTGGGATCTGTATGACGACAGGGACACTGTGTTAGAAATATTCAATCCTATTTAGTATAGACAAGAACATGAACAACTGAATTCAGGTGCTTACAAATATCCTTGATAAATCGGGAAATGGTGCTAGAATATAACAGCTGTTCATTCATGGATATACGAGGGTTGTCCCGTAAAATCGTGGACAAAGCGTTTTTCTCGAAAAGTAATGGGTGCACTAATCTGAAAATTTACGTAAATGTTTATTTAACATATTTATGTGCGTAATAATTTTTTTTTGATAAAATATAGGCAAAAAATAAAGACTATGCTTGAATGTGCCCGGGGTATTGTCTTACGGCGCACGGTCAAAAAACCATTCAAGATTTTATTAAAGAATACACTAGTTTGAATTTCAAAATGAAAGATTTAAATACATAAGATTTGAATTAAAAGTACCATATTTCAATTCCACAATCAATTTTCTAGTCTTTGTAGAAATTTTAAGGCATTTGGTTAATTTTTGGCAGTTTTTTGAGCATTCGAAATTGGAAAGTAAAAAAAAAAAACACAACGCACAAGAAATGGCCACGTTTTATGACTTTACGGCGCACCGGAGAGCAGTTCCGTTTTAATTCGATGTTGTAATGACACCTTTAGAGACTTGAAATGACCATAGAAGAAAAAAGATTATAAAATTATCACCATATCTTAAGTATACAAATGAAATAGGAGTTTTCTTAGCGAAGTCTTATTTGATCGAGTCCCTGGGGAGTACAAAACATACGGACAAACTCCTAAAAGACGCTGTCACAGTAGACCGCCGATATGAGATTTTCTATTAGTTGAATGATGGTGAGAATATTGTCCGTAACTTACTGATAAATCTTCAGAAGATCGCATGAGGGTGCCAAATGGTTCTTCGACTGTTTATGGAGACTAAAGAATGTGTATCAATGAAACTCCTAAATTTAAGTCGGACTCATCCAACTTCATTTTCAGCAAAGACACTGTTTTAGACACTTTGACGTTATACTCCATGCGCCGTAAGGTGATACAATACATGGCATAAAATCACATAATTTGTTTATTTATGCATATATTTATCTGAAATTTGCTGTGTATATTACTAAAATATGTTCTAAATAATAGTGAAAATTTCAGAACGCAGTGATGTTTATTTTTTACACTAGACAACTTGTCCACGATTTTACGGGACAACCCTCGTACATTGTCAATAAAATACTTTTCATAAAATTATTAATGTGGTTTTTATTTCTTTCTTCTTATATTTTAATCATTTTAACAGTGAAAATTATTTTAAATCAAAAATGTTTTCAGACCTTTGAAAGACGCAACAATGTGCAAGGGTTGGTTCAAACGTAAAGTCGTAAAAACCGTTAATTCTTTAATATCATCGACAAAATGTCATACACATAAAAACCTTTGTCTGTTTTGAATATAATGCCTTAAAATATGATTGTTTATTTTGATTATTTTCAAATTGTTTTCTAAAAAGAAGTGCATCGTAAGGATATTCCTAACACGTCACCATAAAAATGTTACTCGTCTTCTAGATGATTTTACATGTCGATACTCATTTCAGATCATCTTAACGTACGTCTATTGAGGGGACATGGACACAGTTTCAGCTAAAAATGTTCAAATTTATTTTTCAATTTTTAGAAATATTTAACTAAGGTCTTTCTAATGATCATCAAAAATTTGTGATTCAGTTGTCGAGATACACAAGAAAGATTTAAAGCTCCAAAACCTTTGTTACGTAAACAGGGTCCGTGTCTTGTTTTTGTTTACATAGGTTAATATACTAAAACATGTTTGTTCAAAGCAGATTTCAATAAAGAAATCAATTCTAAATACGATTAGACTGCTTCTATTGATTTGGTGAATTTCATTTTGTTATAAATATGATATTCTTTATATGTCAACAAAAACAAGACACGAGCCTTATTTACATTATGAAGAACTTTAAGTTCTGTATCTCGTTTGTTAATCAATAAATGATATTCAAACTTTTACTGATCATTAGATGATGCTTATTAGTCTGGAATTGTAAACATTAAAATTGGTTTGAAAAATTCAGTTGGAACTGTGTTTATGTCCCTTTAAGCCTTCCATGAACTGCAGTTTTTTCCCTATTCTTTTACAATCCTAGTTGCCATCTTACACATAATGTTATTTCTACTGTTACGATATTCATTACACTGTGAAATCACCCGGGCGGTGTTGCATCAGATACAGAGTAAATGATTGACTTAAACCATAGACTTTTGATACCTGTTACTATGGCCCACTCCTTGACGTTAGAAACTTTACTATATATTGAATTACTCGTAGTATATTTAATAGAAACTCGAAGTATTGTGAGCAATGAGCTCAATAAATGCATGATACCCCCGCCTCCCATATGGTTATAATGGCAAAGTCCGTGTTTTGCTGTGGTTGTGAAACCCAAAATATGTGTTGGATCAAAAAGTAAAATAGGAGGTGCACAATGGCAATATGTAATAAAGATTCTGTGAAAGTTTCCTTAAATTTCACTCGGCGGTATAAGAGAAGTTGCGGATAAGAGATGGGTACCCCAAAGCGTAACAGACACACGGACGGACGGACGTACAGACAGACGGACGGACATACCGATTACTGTATACCCTCCCGCTTTTCAAGCGGGGATATAATAATTATAGAATAATACGTCACATGAATGCCTTAGTGAAGGAAAGTCAAAAGAAGAGCGGTAAATTAAGAAGAAGGTTGTGGAAGACTGTCACTCACTCTGGCTTCTTCAGGATGATTTTAATGCAACAGTCAATTTTTTTTAAAAAAGGAAAAAGTATGCAAAAATTGGTAGACCTCTTGTCGTCAGTAAAGATTTTCTAATGAAGATGACATTACGCTTGAATAAACCTGCAAACAATAATAAAACATGAGACATACATCTATATAACATGTTATTTACTTATTTATAAATTTAATCAATGTATTTAAAAATTTTGAAGTAGTATTATATACATGCACCATATGCCATACATTGCAAAATGTTCAAAACGCAGTCACTGTTCATTGTAGTTTTTAAGGACATACGCAACGTACCTTACCTACTGATAGATTTCCAAGATATTCCAAATTTAAACTTATAATATAATTATATGCTCATAGACAAAAATTCAGCATGCCTTACCAGAGGTTTTGAAAAGATATCGAATTTTGAAAATTTTTGCATTATTCAAATAAAAATGTACAAAAATTATAAAACATAAATTTCAAATTTTTTTCTTCGAAAATTGTTTTAGAAGAGGTGTACAAATCCATTTATAGACATTAAAAATACTGCACACAGGTCCTTCATTTAGTGGAACTCTTCAACTCCAGGGGAGAACCCAAAAAAGTTCAAACTACGTTGCCTATGACCTTAAAAAGTAAAATTCCATAAATCTAAGCTTACTAAATTATTTACTGGGACATTAGATTCAGTTTATTGCTTCATATTGTCATATCAATAAATGAACATGACGGGATATAACGCCTTCCTTGGACAGTTTCACTCAGAAATGGTAAACAGGTTTTAAGGTGCAGCGTACTATAACGTGGCGTAACGAAATAACCAATTTCAGTAATTTTTTTTAAAAAGTAACTCTATCCTTTCTCTAAATGTTCTCTATATACTTATGCAGTTAAATGAATCTACAGTGTAATTTCAGGAGTACGTAGTATTTCGAGGCAAACTAATTAGATTGAAAAACCAAGTGAACAAGCAAAAGAGAAAAATTATATATACATGTATACATAAACAAACATAAGTAAATCTTCATGGAGTAAGAAAAATAAATATGATAAAAATCAGTGTACATGTTATATATTAAACCTGTATTACTTGTCGCTTCCTTTGTGGTCATTAAAATGATCACAATCCAAATCTTCTTTATTTTTGTAAACCTTCTTGACGATCTCAGCCTGTTTCTGCAGACCAATACTACTCATGGCCTTTGTAAGCTGTTCTAGCCTCGCCTCTGGTTTCAGGTAAGATTTCACTCGCCTCGCCCAAAACTTAATAAAGAAAAACTGTAGTTCCTCGTCATTTTCCTTGTACTCTTTCTTTAATCTGTTGATATCCTCCGATCTAATACAGAGATGGATTCCAAATGGCACCAACTTGTTCACAGGAATCTGATTGGCGATCACAAGCAAGTTCTTTTCATTGTCAAACCAATCTGTTGGAAAAAAAATATCAAAATCCTCAGTAACATCTCTGATTCGTTTAAAGATATGAAACATATTTTAATTGGATAAATAATGTACCTCGTACGCACTGCGCAGCCGTGTTTAACCCATTGTTGACCTGTAATCGAACTTTCCTTGGACTTCTGGGCGTTTTGGATGGTCCAGGATCAGTGTGGGCTGTCCTTGATGTGTTTGGTCGATTATAAATGGCAATGTCAGTGTAATACTTCTTCAGGGCTGATGCACTTTTCACCCAAGGATCGAAGTGAACGCTGTGAAGAAGCTGCTTCTTTTGGTTGTCTGCGGAGAAGTTGATAACAGCGTAAGGAACAGAACCCATTCGGACATTCTTTTGGAGAGGAAAATAGATATGGTTGTCTTCTGCTACAGGAATGAAAGTCAATAAATAAAATGACTTGGGAATTTCACGAACGAACTGGACTGATCCATTGACATCAATTCGAATCCTTTGACCTTCTCTCACAAATATATCTTTTGAATGACTACAGTCAATTTCTTCTAAATCGTGGTCTTTGATTCTTTTCTCCGCAACAGTTCTCGCCATTTCACGTTTGGCACATTCGCACCATAAAGATAACATATCTTCTTTCCGTCTTTTGATAAAGATGAGCAAGGTACATGTATGGATCATTCCGTAGACAAGGTAAGGTTCCAACGGGGACATTTTGGCATTCCTTCTGACGAGTGCACAGGATACACTTTAAAGACAGCAAAAAGCAAAAGGTAAGTAATTTTTCGATTAAGAATGTTAATTAAATTTTGCAATTTAAATTTTCTGTAAAATGTGTTTCATCATTATGATCATATATTTTATAACTAGGAAGAATACCCGCTGAAATGGTCAACGTCTACTAAAAAAGTTCCATTCTTCCTCTTAATATTTTTTCCAGTTGCTCTCTTGGCAATGCCATTTTCCCAGTAGAAGAAAGCAAGCTCGAAGTCAGGGTCCTCAGGATCAACAGATGTGACATTATCCATGGTAAACTGAACTTCCATCTGCTTCTGAAATCTGTCCACGGTGTGGTCAACAAGTATACATTTGGACATTGCTAAAATATCGTAAATTTCTGGGTGTGCATCTAAACGCCTTTTCATATCTCTTTTTGCTACAGGTATCAACTGTAAAAAAGAAAAGATTGTTGAAAGAAGGACGTCACCACTCAATAAAAGTTTTATAAAAACAGATTCTTTGCAATGAATCTAGTCATTTATCCTAATTATACCCCCACCCCCTTCAAACTTCGGGGTGGGTACTAGTATATAGGAATCACCTTGTCCGTCTGTCCGTCTGTCTGTGCAAACGTGTCCGGTCCATATCTTTCTTATGGAGGAACATTAGGTTCTACTATTTCACACAAAGATTGCACATGACCTATAGTGTGTGTCATGACCTTGACCCAAGGTCATTTGGGGAAGTTCAAGGTCACTGGAAGAAAAATTTCACAATTCATGTCCAGTCCATATCTTATGGATAAACTTGGTAGGTTCTAATTTCACACAAAGATTGCTTATAACCTAATGCCTAACGGTGTATCAATACCTTGAACCTAGGTCATTTGGGGAAGTTCAAGGTCACTGGAAGAAAAAATTCATAATTTGTGTCCAGTCCATATCTTTCTTATGGATAAACTTGGTAGGTTCTCATTTCACACGTTTCTCCTTACCTAAGGATGTGTCATGACCTTGGGTCAAGGTCATTTGGGGAAATTCAAAGTCACTGGAAGAAAAATTTCATAATTCGTATCTGGTCCATTTTTTTCTTATGGATAAACTTGGTAGGTTCTCATTTCACACAAAGATTGCTCATGACCTAAGGATGTGTCATGATCTTGGGTCAAGGTCATTTGGGGAAGTTCAAGGTCAATGGAAGAAAAATTTTATAGTTTGTGTCTGGTCCATATCTTTCTTTATTATGGAAAAAACTTGAATCTACTACTTCACACAAACATTGCTTATGACCTGAGGTTGTGTCATGACTTTGAAACAAGGTCATTTATGCAAGTTCAAGTCACTGACAGAAAAAGTTCATAATTCGTGTCTGGTCCGTATATTTAGTCTATTTTTTTTTATTAGGCTGCGCCTTCGTTTCATTTATAAAAAAAATATAATGAGCAATTACATTTGCACTAAAAATGTTGTAGCATTTCTCTCTTCTCTTAGATCCATAAAATATTCATGATTTAGCACTTCTGAAAAACCCAGCGGGGGGTATTTTGTCCCGTTTGGACAGTTCTAGTTAATTTTTGATATTTAAGATCGACAAATGGACTTGCCTGTACTTTTATGTCTTCGTTTTTATTTACTGTTCCTGCTGGAAAGTCAATGTAGAGGCTGGCATCATCTTCTGGAACAAACCTGTAGCCCTCAGGAGTTAGGGTGCATCTCTCAATCTTAGGTGAAGCAATGATACAAACAGAGTATACACTGCAGCAACTGAAAGCGACATACCCAGCCTGTGGTATAGAAGAGAGAGTCAAAAGTGGAAACCCTAGTGAAATAGAAAACATACTAATATATGAGATATAGTTAAAGATTTGTATTGACTATATTACCTCATCATATTTTACATCGATTGAAATCCACTTTTTCTTTGTCTTTATCTTGGCGCAGAGATTGTAAGAGGACTCTCGATTGTAATTATTCAAAGAAACTTTAAACGTGATATCATCCAAATAGGATTGAGGAACATTGAAGACGTCATAATCCTTCCAGATCATGTCTTCGCTCTCCATGTCCACATCCTGAAGCTTCATCAACACATCAGTGGGCACTAGAGAGTAGATGTCAGACTCAAACCTATCTACGAAATCCAGATCTATTTGATGTAACATGGCAGATCTTTGTGCTGTAGTCCAGGGAACGGCCTGAAATGGCTGGAGCTTACCAGCAAGACTGGATGGAAGAGTTAAAGTGATGTCGTCACAAAGGTGCTTCGTAACAAAAATGTCTCTGTATAAAAGATATTCTTAAATGTTTAACACAGTTAAGTATCATTCTCATAATTAATCAATGGTCGCTAGATAATGTTACTCACACAACAACGGGTGTACTTATACGCTGATCTTTTTCTTCTGCTTTATTGGTCTTCGGTGTCATATCGTCTTCTGGTTCTTTCTTGGAATTATCCTCCATTTCTCTGACACTGAGTATTTCATCGTTTTTGGTTATTCCTGGACCATCATTGTCAGGTAGGCCACCCTCCTCTCCGTGTACCTCCATCTCCTCCAGAACTGAGTCCCAGTCCTGAAACTTGGCGTGCACATCCTCGTCCTCCGGTATCCTTAAAGATCAATATAGTTAATTACGGAGAATAAATAAAACAAGGGACTTGATCATCAATCCTGTTTCTTTTACATCAACATTTTAGAATTCTGCTGATTTTAATATCTTCATATTATCTTCTGTTCAAAACATGCTCTTCAGAACGTTTTAGAATAATTCAAAACATTGTTTCTTCTAACTATAACATTTTAAATCCCATTTCAAAAAGTTATACATGTAGTCAGATTTTTTTAAGTTAAAAAAACTAATCTTAAAGAAATACATGTACGTCATTATAACATAAAAAAAATTTCGTGCCCTTTAAAAAAAATTTTCAATACAGTTGCTGAAATACATTACTAAGATGTTTTAAAAACAAACAAAATCGCATTATTTAAACTTTATTTTAAAAAATGTTTTCAAAACAATTTGGAAATGTTTTAAAAACGTTAAATATTTTTGTACCTGCTGGAAGGCTATGTACAGAATTCTTTGGAAAGTTTTTCACAGAAAATAATTATACAATGTCAATGTACCAGAAAATGGAGGGCTGTATAACTGTAGATATACTTATGGCACGCCAATTAACAAAAATGAGCTAAACATAGTTTAACAGTCGATAAACCTAGATTATCGGATGTAAACTATAGTTTACGGACTGTAAACTATAGTTAACAATTAATCTATATTTTAATCTATATTAATCTATATTTTACATCTGTTAAACCATAGTTAACGCGATAATCTATGTATTAGAACCGTAAACTATACTTAACACTGAAAACAATCATTTGCGATTGCAAAACATAGATTATCTGATAAATACAGTTTCACGATTTGTAAACTATGGTTTACGACTCTTAAGTATAGTTAACGATCTGATCAATATAATTTCACGATTTGTGGAATTATGATTAAGGAGTCTTAACGATAGTTCACGATTGTAAATTATAGTTTACAGACGTGAATCTATGTTAATCAACACAATTTATTGTAAAAGTTTTATTACAGACAGATAAACTTAGATAAGCATTCGTAAACTATAGTTAACGACCGTTAAATATAGTTTTACAGATGAAAACTATAGTTAATGAATTGTTAACTACGGTTCACGGTTTGTAAACTAAAGTTTACAGTCGATAAACCTAGTTTATCAACTGCGAAACTATGTTTAGCTCATTTGTGGATTTTGCGTGCCATATATACTAATACACATACGGGTCGGCGGTCTCCCCCTCTGTTTCTCCTCCCGGGTCCCCCTCTAGATCCTGTCTGAAGTTTTCATTTATCTCTAGTTTAGAGCCTTCTGTACTGCAATAAATAAAATGACATGAAGTAACGAAAAATTCACAGACGCAACTTCTAGAGGAACTATTCAACATAATTTTAATTCTTTTGTTTTTAAACTTACCTATCTAATCTCTCGAGATATCCATTTGTTTTGGGGACGTTTTTAATTATTCTTCCTGCCATTTTGCTTCAAACAACTAGCATGATTTACTTGTGAAAAAAATAGTGCATGAAATAATCTCATAGGTTTTTTTGCAGTGTCTTGTAGCATTTGACGAAATAAACAGTCATTTTTAATGGGCTGCGCATTTAATCCATGTTTAGTGTCCGTTCATTCTTTGTCTTTTTAAATTACAAAAACAATGCCAGACAAAACTTTACCAATTATGAGTCACTCTTTGCATTGTCTAATTTACTTTCTATTGTTTTCTAATATAAAAAAAAACCAATACAAGCATGATAAAGTATGTTGAATACCCATAGAATTTCAATACACAAAGATCGGCTAACGTGCACAGGCAAGCAGGCTTCATAGATACAAATGTTGCAAAACAGGAGCCATTTCAAGTAAGGGAAACAGTACCGTTTATGCTGACGATCTCGACTTGTTTCTGTAGTCCAGTATCTGAAAGGGCATTCTTATTCACATATACATGCATGTTGAAATTTAATTCCCTGTTGTCCTGCTTTCTAGCAGAGGACACTTCCAAATAAATATAATAATTCAAGCCTTGTCTCTTCTTGAGAAGATTTTTTAAAGGTTTTTATATCCATTTATACCCATTTAAAATTTTAAATGGCCCATAGTGGTCCCACTCTACCCCTTGGGTAGTGATTTTTAAAAAAACAAAACTTTACACTATGTCAGGAAGCTTTCAATCTTTTCTGGTCCAGTGGTTCTTGAAAAAATTTCTAAATGAACCCACCCAATATTGACTTTTTTAAAAACATTACTCCTTGGAAAGAAAAGTGGGCATTTCATTTTAATAAATTGAATACTTTTTTCCAAGTGCTGAGCCAATTTTGGTTGAATTTGACCCTAAAGATCTGACAAAAGGAAGAAATTGCAAAAAGTTTAATACAACAATGATAGAAAATGGACAAATTTTGATCAGAAAAGCTAACTTGAGCTTTTGGCTCATGTGAGCTAAAAATGACTTCGTTGAACCTCTTTACAGAGATATACAACACCTGGTTATATCTTGTTGCTCTTTATTCTTGGGATAAAAAAACACAATATACAAATTTTCATTTGTATAATAAGGAAAAAAGTGAGTAAAAATCATTAATATTGTGATTTTTTTTACAATTGTAAATCACTAAATAAAACAATTGAAAACATCTTCACAAACAAAGACAATAAAAAAAATGGTCAGGTATTGTTTAAAATAAAGTTCACAAAAACTATGCTTACAATGCAACATTAACATGCATATTGTTATAATATATCATATGTAAAAAAAATGTTATTGAATAACAATTCTTAGGAACTACAAAAGCATTAAATATCATTTGATATAGACATTGACCTATACATAAACAAACAAAACTCAGTGGTTTACTTTTAAAAAAATCTTTCAGTTTCAAAATTCAAAAAAGGAATGTAAATAAAACAATTAGATGATCCATTTTAGTAAATTTTTGGTCCCCTAAGAAATGGTGAATGACAAAGTAAAGCAGTGTAATTCTTTTAATGCACAATTTTCTTGACAACCCTTTCTGATTTTAATGTCATGTGAAATGATTATCGCGATAAATAATTCAAACATAATCCTAAAATTTATCAGTAACTAAGCAATTTTCTGTATCAAAATGATTACACACGAAATCATATGCAAATATTTGATATATATAAACAATATCACATTACAATGGGCAGTACTAGGCACATCATGAATTTCTCCTATCAATTTCTAAGACATGTACATCAGATAATCAGCATATTAACATCAAATTTTCTTCTTTAAAATACATAAACTGTAAAGACTCCAAGAGATATATAAAATAAATCTGTTGTGGTCGAATTCTTTATATGTATGTAAAATGAGTGTAATTTTTTGTCATGAACCAAGACTTGAATACTGAAGTACATGTACACAATAATGAATATTATATACATGGCAAAAATACATACAAAATTCATAAAAAAAAAACCAATTCTAAATTTATTAACAACTATACTTACCAAATTAGCATAAAAAAGGAAAATTCATTGACAAGTCAAAATTTCTAACTTTTTACACTGTTACACATGAACCATGCATCCCAATCACAATTTTTAAGCTCCTCTCATGTGCCAATATGTTTTGCAAATTACATACCAGTTTTCTCAAATAATGCTGTACTTAAGTGCTTAATTTTGATACGGATATTTAAAATTTGAACAGTAGATGTAAGTGATTTCTCAAAACAGCATAATTCATTTATCATAGTTCTTAATATTTCATTCTTACAAATTTATTTTATATATTGTAATAAATTCAGATATTTTTCCTCTCAATATTTCTATTCAAACAAACTAGGAAGGCTTTTCCAAACATTTAACAGTCAACTGATTAAGAGAACACATTAATTTACATGTAAGATCTGCTCTGAATTTAACGAATTTCATCATAGAGGGGGTCTTTATCTGCCCCCATTAACTCTGTGTCACTGTCACTGTGGAGGGTGGATCTAGGACTCATGTACCCATCTTCATCCACCTCAAACCCCTCCCTTCTGTTGATGTACGTAGACTCCTGTGACTGTGATGACAATGTGCTGGTCAGTTCCAGGGTTCCCTCTCGAAGATTCTCCAAACTGTTAGCATATACTGGGAGGGGCATGGGTTCCCTCTCCACCCCCAGGTTTGAGGGTTTGCTAGGATCCACCACTCGACTGGCTTCCATGAGGCGATTTGTCTCCTTTGCTTTGTTTGCTGTGCTCATATCTACGTAATGGTTCTCAGTTATGTCAGGAGGATTTTTGGTGTCTGTTGGTATAACCACGTGAGTGAGGTTATTTAGCTTTTTGAGATCACTTTCCTCTGACATTCCCCCGCAGCAGGCGTTCTCCTGGTCCTCGGACTCAGATCTCGGTACCTGAATGTCTAGCACAGTTCCACTGAAGCAGTTCACACCATGATTCACTTGTTTGTTTACCTCCTCATACAGACGATTCATCTCATTAGTGTCCATGTAAACATTGCTGGCCATATTCCCGTCCTGTCCACCACTGGTCACTCGTGAGTAGGCTAGATTTTGGAACTGGACTGATGGTTCCTCAAATTTTTTCTGCCTTCTCCTACAAAAAGTTAATTGAGTTGTTCCCTCTACCATAACATTCCCAAATTAAACATTGTTCAACTCTCAGAAAAAAAATATATAATGCATTGGTAAAGATTAGAGCTTTTAAAGTTGACTCTAAACAGAATAAATGGAGAGTTCCACAAGGTGTTAAACTTAGGTCCTTTACACCCACTCCTGTGATGAAACTAATGGGCATTTGAAATTTGACATATTTGACCACATGTGTTTAAATATACCAATACTTTATGCAATAAAAAAATCAACTTTTTCAACAACAAAAAAATCTCATTAATTTCAACTTGTTTATCAAATTATCATACACTCAGTCAGACAGAAAGGTACCAAAGATTTCAAGAATACAATTTATTTCTTGACGATACTATTGAACAAATGTCATTGAAATGTGCTTAACAAACATCCTATCATCTTGCACAAAACTATTCAATGGTAATTCCATTCTTACAAGAACCTTTTTATGTTATCCATGTTTTGCTCAAGTTCAGACATCAGTTTAAATATTGATTTACCTTCTTAACAAAAGAGTTCCAATGGCTCCTATCAAAATTAGGATAGCTCCTCCAACAATAATCCCTGCTAAAATTCCTGAAAATAAACATTTTAGTATATTATGCAAAAGTTAAAGACTTTGATGATGAAATAAAAAAGATATGTTTTGAATCATACATTTTTTACAGTCATTCATACACAATTGATATCAATCACAGAATACTTCTTTTTCCCTGTATCACTTCCAATACTGAGTTGACAATACTTATATTTACCTGTATCACTCAGCTAACAATACTTATATTTACCTAAGTCACTCAGCTAACCATACTTATATTTACCTGTGTCACTCAGGAAACAATACTTATATTTAGATGTGTCACACCCAGTACTGACCTGACAATACTTATATTTACCTGTATCACTCCCAGTACTGACCTGACAATACTTATATTTACCTGTATCACTCCCATCTACTGACCTGACAATACTTATATTTACCTGTATCACTCCCATCTACTGACCTGACAATACTTATATTTACCTGTATCACTCCCAGTACTGACCTGACAATACTTGTATTTACCTGTACCACTCCCAGTACTGAGGTAAAATACTTATATTTATGTTAAGTTACAATATCTGTTTCTTATTATTATTATTATTATTATTATTATTATTTTTCTTCTTCCATGGGAAAAACAGAGTGATCTTGTAAAGACACATCCAACTGAAAATGTTTTTAGGGTCACATGTTATGTAGATTTGCCGAACAAAGGTCATTTTGCGCGCATGCTTGCAAGAGCGCGCATGCAACATAAAATGACCAATATAATGGATATACTTTTCTTTTTTTTTGATGAATTTTTTTGAAACTCATAATGTAAGGATACATTAGTAGTATAGACAAGACGGCATGGTCAAAATAGCAAGATCTCACGCGCATGCACGTGCTCTTCGCTCTGATTGGCTGAAACTAAAGTCTCAATACCTTTCTTGTTTCTTGTCATAATCTTTTGAAATTTTGAACATAGTCCTACATTATGAAGATCTACAGCAAGATATATAAAAAATTTTCATGAATGCATGCGCATGCGCGTGTGCTGCAATCTGATTGGCTGAAACTTTAAATGGCTATATCTCCTTTGTTTTTTGACGAAATGCTTTGAAATTTAAAACATAGTCATGCATTTTTAAAATTGATATAGAAAAAAAATCATGAAATCACGCGCATGCACGTGTGCTGCAATCTGATTTTTTATATGGCTATATCTCCTTTGTTTTTTGACGAAATGTTTAGAATTTTAAAATATAGTCATTCATTTTTTTCAATAGGATAAAGATAAAAATTTATAAAATCACGCGCATGCAAAAAAACTTCAAATGGCTATAAAAACAGGATGGGAAGAACATAGATAAATATAACCTTAAACTTATGCATTTTTAGATATGGAATATGGCACCCTTTATCCTTGTTTGTGGTATTATCACTACTAGGTCAAATACTTATATTTACCTGTGTCACTCCCAGTACTGACCTGACAATACTTTATATTTACATATCACTGCATTAAATATGAACATTTAAACTGCTGTTTATATTAATAATGTAATCAAATATTAACTTGAAATTAAAATTCACAGCAAAATCTATTTTAAACACAAATATGAATAAAAACATTAACAAATGATTTTTAAAATCATACTTTTTGTATTTAAATTCATGATATACCAAATAGTTAATTGTCAAAACTATTTTTTAGTTTTTTTTTTTTTGTCAATTTTTTTTTAAAATAAAGAAAAACTTAATTTTTAGATTATACAATTCTTCATCCTTGTTTGTGATATTTGCTACTAATCAAAACTTTATCCTGGGGGGTTCTTTGCGTGTTCACATTATACATTAAATATGAACATTTTAAACTGCTGTTTATACAATATAAAAAATCAAAAAACTAGAAAAGGGTAAAATTTCATGTGGGAGTATGGAATTTTTGTGTAAACAAATAATTAGCCGAATAAACACACTGTGAAAACAGTAATTATTAAACCACTGTTGGAATAGAGGACAGGTAAATTTGCTACTTTAAATTAAAAAATCGGACTTTTTACTTCTATTTCATTGAGAAATTAGACTTTTTCAAATAAAAATAGCAAATAAATTATTTATTTTATTCATTAAAAAATCACACTGCATAAGACTGGTGTATGGTAAAGCATTTCATAAAATAGAGTACGGAACAAATAAGCACTTAAATATATATTAAAATCCATATAAATATTCCCATGCTAAAATCAAACGAACACAATTTTACAATGTATAGCAAAATGCAACAAAGTCATTACACAAAAGTTTATGAAAGTTGACAAAGTTCAGAGAATTATTCTAGGTGTAAAAGATGGTATGCTCCAGTTATTTATAATATTTTTTTTTTCATATATTTATTTTTTTTTCAAATTAAATAAATATTTATATGCATTTTTTTCTAATAAAATACATATTTTTTTTAAATAAATATATTTATTTTCTGTCTTAAAATGTACAAAATACTGGTAAAATACAGATGTAAAACAGTAAAAACAAATTAACTAATCAGAAAATTGTTATTTTGGAATAGGTGAAAGATTTTTAAAAAGTGGGAATAGCTAGAAGACACCATATTAATCAATGTAATCAAATATAATAACTTGACTTATCATTAGATCTAAACACAAATCGATGAACATTGACAAATGTTTTTTTAAAATGACACTGATATACCATAGTTAATTGTCAAAACTCTTTCTTTTGTCAACAAAGGAGAGAAAAACCTAATTTTTAGAATACAATTCTTCAGCTGAGCTGCTCATCTGTATAATGAAATAACAATATAAAAAGTCAAAAACTTGGATCTGTGTAGTGATGATCTACACAGCAGGTTTAAGTTCATAACATGAACATGCTGTTAGTATCATATCTTGATAGCAAAGATGTCATTTTTCTGTTTTCAGCTTGATACATGCTAGAAATGCTGCTTCAATATGCAATAACCTGAATAATATATAATATGATATACATCAACTTGACCGAAACATATAGGCCGAGTAGGTAAGATTTGTATCCTTAATGTTTACATGAATATGGACACCCAGATTTATATGTATTTCAGTTCAGTGAAAAATGAGAATGATTATATGCTTAATTAAACTCTGAGGCCCGCTCTTTGAATGCAGACTGCACTCGATGCAATACATAAATAATTTCAAACATGCACCAAACTGCACATACATTTTAATAACATGCGATGATATCTTTTTTTCAGAACATATGCTTAAAATTTCCCCTGTATCAGATTGTCCTCTATGTATCTGTTACAAACACACATCACATGTCAATTCAGCAGCCATAACCCAGTTTGTTCCCCCACAGAGTGGGAGGGTGTTATCTTAAGGTTATCAGACTCCCACTTAATTGTTTGCAGCCCCTCCTCAAACTGTGTGGGAGTTTTATTAAGAAAAATCCAAAACATGTAACTTGATATACAGAGACTCTCCAAGGTCATTCAGAGAGTACTGCACAATGCATTCAACACTTAAAACATGTCTAGATAATGTACTATGAGCAGACCAGGAAAATGCCAATCAATGTGGGTTGAAACAAATATGCTCAAATTTAAGTCAAATTATATATTTTTTTAAAGTCCCACTGCAACCATTCTTTCATCATGGAACTCTCTATCTGGGAAAAATCTTCTTTAGTTTATACATGCATTGCACTATGAAAACAGAAAAGTTAACAATAGCTAAATCATCAAAATACTTCAATAATGACCCTGGATAATCTCTAATCCATATCAAGTTCTTAGATAATCTAGGTATTCTATAAATATCTGGAAATTCTAAAATTGAATCCAGATTAGGAACTAGCTATTGAGGCCTTACTGGAACTAACCTGATGTCTTAAACAATTTTAAGATAATGTCATGATATTTTCTATTTTGAGATTTCCATAAATGTTTATCAAGCTCTTAAAACAAAGTACTTGATTTTAACAAGAGAATTTATCAGTCATAAGGACATGTTCTATAAGAAAATAGAGAGTTACTTTGAATTCCCAAAAATAATTCTTCCTTTACAGTCATGCCTTCATGCAGTTTTCTTATTTTCAACAAAACATAAGTGTACAATCCGGATCATGGAATTTATTTCACAAACTTCCTCAAGACATATAGATTAAGTTTTTGCTTTTTTTTTTCGGTGTTTGAAGGGTCTTTGGCCCTCTGTTCACTTTCAATCAATTTTGATTATGATTTTTTCTCCAAAAATTACAAGTAATTAATAGTCAAGAGTACACAAGTTTACAACCAACTTTGAGGAACAGAATTTAACAGAAGTGACCTTTTTTAACTTGAAAATAAAAACTAATATATATATACCCCTGTATATATACAGTAAAACTTGGTTATAACGAAGTCACTGGGACCTCTGAAATTACTTCGCTATATCCCTAATTCGTTATATCCGTATAAGAAATTCATTAAATTAATACATCTGGGGATCCAAGATAACTTCGCTATATCCGTGAATTTTCAATATCTGTGTTTGTACTAACCGAGTTTTACTGTATATAGGAATAAGTAATTTATTTAGATTTATCTCTCTTTCCAGAGAGTCGGTGTACCTTAATAGGATACAGAAATTGTCACAGAAGAAAATTTATATTACTCAAATGCCAATACTAAATCAAAGTCCAAATATTGAGGCATATCTCTGACAAAACAACTAAACCTTGTTTCTCTAGGATTAAAAACAACACTATGACCAAGATAAATAAATTAATATACATGTATTACAAACATTAAGTGATTTAGGAAAATCCTCAGTAAAAAGAAGGTACTTTCAAAATCAAAAAAATAATAATGTAAAGGTAACTCTGCATACACATAAAGATGGAAAATACCAACAAATAGCATGCAACAAAAGTATACTAATAGCTTTCAGTGGTCATGCAATATCAGTCTTATATACAATGAACCTATATCCCTGCATCCATGCAAATTTGATATACCAGGTAAGCAGGTAAGTAATCTCAAAATTGGCATTCTTCATCAAAGTATCAACTTGGGGGTAAATCAATATTCATGAGATACTAAACTCAGCAGTAGTATAATGTGTACATGTATAGATTAAATATTTACCTGCAATAATGCCTTTCTCCTGAAACTTAACATTTGTGTGGTCAAACTTAATTCCTAAGTCCACAGCCTGAACGGTCAAGTTAGATTTGGCCCCGACAGTTTTGGTCAGATTAACACTTGGAGTGGGACTAACAGTGGTAGTACTAGTGGTGGTAGTACTAGGAGTGGTTGTACTAGTGGTGGTAGTACTAGGAGTGGTTGTAGTACTAGTCGTAGTACTAGTGGTTGTAGTTGGAGGCAGCTTCCCTAATATTAGTCAAAAAGTTAATTAGCAAAAAAGCTTTCATTGAATTGTCTTTAATATTTGTATCTATACAACTGATGAATTAAAAAGATGATTTACAGATCCATCAAAAGAGCTCTTTATGAAGGCCTCTTAAAACACAAAAAATTGTAATTGTCCCACCAATACTGTCAAAACTAGAATAAAAGATACACACTATAAACATAATAAACATTTAATTGGCCGGGCATTTAAGTTAAGAAAAAGACAAACCATATTTACAAATGATGTGTCATTTCAAAAAATGACCACATTCTGAAATTTTCAATTCAGGTGTCTTGAGCAAGAAACAGCAACTTTGAGAATTCAATTCCCCCCCCCCCCCCCCATCGGCTAAAAATTTAATTTGTTGATTTCTCAATGGCAGCAGGTATTTTAACATATTGCTGGTACAAATGTATGTAGTTTTAATGAGACGTTAAAATTAACAATTAATATTCTTCAGGAAAATCTCATGTCTTCTATTACAATTCAGATAGTATCTTTTAAGATAAAACAGTGTTAATTTCTGAATATATATACATTATATTTATATTCATGTGAAAATGAATTAATCAATATTCAGGATAGCGTTAGTTTTGTGCAATGTCTTTGCATTGTGACATGACCCGGTGAGTTTTCCTTTGAAGTCAAGCATACTGTAACTGCGATACAGAACACTTTTTGTGGGCGTTTCTTATGCAAATGAGCAGAAACTGTACTGTATCTGCAAAATATCAACGATACAGTACGGTTTATTTTTAGTGGTGACGGAAAGCTATATCCATATATTCAGACACAACAATCGTTCAATTCGCATGATAGCACTGTTAGTAATTACTCAAAATTTGAAGAATAAAATTTTACAACGAAAAGTTATGAGTGTCCGATTCAGAAAATTTAGAAAGGAGGGAGTGTGGCAGTTTAAAAACGATTACTTTGACCCCCCCCCTTAAAAAAAATTGAAAATCGTATTTTGGGGGATAGGTTTATAATCAACCAAGACACTATGTGCGTGAAATCGTTACTTGTTGATAAATTAAAAAGCGTATGTATATAAGTTTGGCAAAAATAATATACAAAAGCGAAAAAAGAAAAAAAAACTTCAAGTTGGGTGGGAGGGGGCAAGTACTGGATCCTGCTTTGGTTACTCTACATTATATTAAAAACATGAAAGTAAATATCCCCCTTCCTTTCATCTGTTTATTTCAATTTTGTATAAGGCGAACGGTGGAGGACATTAATTGTCGGACATTTTCTCTCAGAATACGATGTCCCCGAAGCATTTTTGTTTCAAAAATATGATTCTTATTTATAAAAAATGTTTTGCATTAATTCGTAGCTTAAATTAAAAAAAAAACCCAGCAAGAGCTGAATAGAGAAAAAAACCCCTACCCAATCAAATCAAAATTAATTTTTTGGAAAACAAATTATATAATGCATCCCCCAAATAATTATTTTTAAAATAATAGTAAATAATTACCTGCACATCGACCTCACTCGGCATTTCAGTTGTGAATGCTTAAAATGGTATACTAAATCAACTTTCTGCCAAAATCATCTGATTGGTTGAGAGGTATGTACCCAAATACGAATGTAAATTGGTGAGGTCTTTAGAAAGGTCATGTCACAAGTCATTTGAATATATATACATTATATTTAGATTCATGTGAAAATGAATTATCAATCTCGCCTCAAGCCCCGCCCTGTTTTGTGTAATGTCTTAAATATAACTTATTAGTGATGCTCTGGCAAATTTAAATATAATATACATGTACCTGTGCACTTTGAAGTTATAAGCTTTATACAGGATTAAAAATGACAGAACAAGGGTAGCAGGAGAGTCAGAGTCAAGCATAATTTCAAAAATATTCCTAAAGTTATAGTGATAAACCTCCCTAGATATTTATTTTTACAAATAAAATAATTTGCAAGCTTTTAAAAGCTATATTGCTTCGCATGGATTTTTTTACCATTATGAATTTCAACAATCATCTAAAAATGAAGCTTATAGCTTCACATTTAAATATGAACACTGCAGGCTTTAGAATAAAACCAACAGGACTAGACTGATAATTTGATTTTTCCCCATGATTCTCATCTAACAACTTTTCAAAGGAAACAAAAAAACTTTGCTAGGTTTACACAGGATGACACGGGAGTACTTCTGTATTAAATGAAAGTACATTTATACCCAGTAAACGAAGTTGAATTGTTCCTTGAACACCAGTTTGAAAGTACAAAGTGATAAAATGATTCGGAAACCAGAAGTGGTTTGGATCACCTAGATCTGGTCGTTTTTGAGTAATGTATTTAGATTTGTTTGTCCATACTACATTAATTCAATTCTGTACATGCATTACCTATGTTAAATAATCTTCTTGACCTTTGGTTCCTATGTAAATTAATTTTGAACAATACTTTGTGTTATTAATTGTTCTAAGTTTTTAAGAACTTGTGTCCAATCCTTTTGTTATAACTTCAAAACAATAAAATATGTTCAAACCAAACCTAGATAACCCTATTATATACAAGTGTTCTGTCTCTTGTTAAATAATAGTTTGAACTTTCAGTATGTCACATCAAAACTTTGTTTGCACTAGCTTTTTAGCTCACCTGAGCCGAAGGCTCAAGTGAGCTTTTCTGATCAAAATTTGTCCGTTGTCTGTCGTTGTCGATGGTGTTGTCGTTGGTGTTGTCGTCGTCGTTGTCATCGTCGTCGTAAACTTTTCACATTTTCTTCTTCTTCTCAAGAACCACTGGGCCAATTTCTACCAAACTTGCCACAAAGTACCCTTAGGTGAAGGGGATATTTCATCTTCCAAGGGGAATTATAAAAGTGAAAATTTAATGGCATTTTAAAAAAATTTCTTCAAGAACCACTAGAAAGATGAAACTCAAAATCCTTAGTGTAAATTAGTTTGTTAAAATCTTGCACAAAGTTTTATATATTATAAAAATCTTCTTCTCAAGAACCACTGTGCCAGGATACATGTGGAAATTATAGTTAGATTCAAATTTGTTCGAATCATGACCCCTGGGGGTAGGGTGGGGCCACAAGACAAAGTTTTACATAGGAGTATATAGGGAAATTCTTTAAAAATCTTCTTCTCAAGAACCACTGTGCCAGGAAAAATGAAACTCAATTGGAAGCATCCTCAGATAGTGTAGATTCAAGTTTGTTCAAATGAAAGGCCATGCCCGGGGGTAGGGTGGGGCCACAATGGCTGATCAATGTTTTACATAGGAGTATATGTAGGGAAAATCTTTAAAAATCTTCTTCTCAAGAACCAATGGGCCAGGAAAGATGAAACTCATGTGGAACCATCCTCAGATAGTGAAGATTCAATTTTGTCCAAATCATGACCCCTGGTGGTAGGGTGGGGCCACAATGGCAGATCAAAGTTTTAGATAGGAGTATATAGGGAAAATCTTTAAAAATCTTCTTTTCAAGAATCACTGGGCCAGGAAAGATGAAACTCATCCTTAGATAGTGTAGATTCAAGTTTGTTCAAATCATAACCCCCGGGGTAGGGTGGGGCCACAATGGCAGATCAAAGTTTTACGAAGGAATATATAGGAAAAATCTTAAAATTCGTCTTCTCAAGTACTTCAAAGCAACGATTAGTGATAGTATAGGAAGAAAATGTTTTTAAAAAATCTTTTTATCAAGAACAGCAAAGTCATATGCTGTATTAATTAACATGAAGACATTCTAAAGTAGTATGAAATTCAAGCCCCCCCCCCCCCCCCCCTTCAGTAAACATTTCAGTTTTGATCTGATTTGTGTTTTTCCTAGCCGTTTTGCTCAGGTGAGCGATGTGGCCCCTGGGCCTCTTGTTTAATATTCATTGTGTTCATTCACTGAAATCAGATTAGATTTCAGTTTTAATTTAATTTTACACATATTTATATTATCTGAGTCTGAGATTTATGAAAAAAATGTTTATTAAAAGCAAACCATATATATTAAAAGTCTGAATTTTTTCTTATATTGCAAAACAAATATTTAAAAAATATAAACATTTGGAATTTTTAATCGAACTCTTTTTCTTATATACCAGAAAAAATAAATGAATAATCTAAAAATATTTAATTTCATTCAAAATTTCCACTTTATGATAACAGATAATTCATTACCAATTGGGAAACCCTATATATTTATCATAAAAGATACCCTTCATAAAAGTTAATACTTAAGAAATGAATTTAATTTTTGAAGATTCATGAGGTTAAGAACTACGACGCTTCACACCGGCATATTTCATGAAGCGCATTAGCGCTTCATGATAAATATGCTGGAGTGAAGCGTTGTAGTTCAAATACCTCACGAATCTTCAAAAAATTAAATTCATTTCTTATATTTACATTATTTTTCTGATGACTTGCCATAAATCTACGCCGTTCAACTGTCATTTTAAAAAAAAAAACAGAGTGCACTATATTTTTTGACTTTCTGACGTCAAGAGCGGTATTATGACGTAACAATGGAGATATTCATGCTTTTTCGTGATACATACCCTAATGTAGTTCATGAGAAAATATACTGCATTTTATTTTGTAAAGAATCATAGGGGAAATTTATTGGAAATGTAAATATTACCTGATATACAAATTCTAAGAAATCAACCTAATATATACGATATGATGTTTTTTCCCCAATGTCAGAGAGAAATCTCGAGTATTCATTGTTAGAGCCACGCTAAGTGGAGAGTCATAAGAAATGTACTTGAACTACTCTGACACCAACAAACTGTTAACAGCCAAATTCACTGAACTCTAGAATTTCAACCTGATGACAGAAAACCCTACTTAGGAACTCGAGTGATCAGCCACAGACTAACTATAACATGTATAAGTTTGTCATTTTTTTCTCAAGTGGTACTGCGTACAATGTAGTAACAACTGATTCTATAAAATAAACAGTTCTTCTGTTTTAGTTTTTCTAAAATTCAAAACTGTAAGTGTAGCAAATATTTTAGATTTAAATCATCAAATGATTTCAAATTTAGTCATGTGCAAGTAGGAGGATAAAATGATTGGTATCCAATGATCACGTTTCTTTTCTGATTGTTCCAGTTCATTACATTCCTGAAAGATTTCTGACACTTTCTTAACCTCTGTTGTGCTGTGAGTAAAACATTTACATTCAATATTGTTACAACATTTCAAACATCACTGGAAGAGTGCCACTGTGAGATGTGAATCACTAATGGCCGCCTGAAGTTCCCAATCAATATGCTGACAAACAAGTTACACACAGGAGAAAACGCTGATGAAGTCAGGGCAATTGTGAAACTCCGCAAAATGTGAGGTAATCAGTTTCTGATAGACTTCCAGAAAATAATGGCGTAATCATGCTCAATGTAGGTGTTTCTCGTGAAGCATTCAATTGATCATGAACTGCTTACCATATGAATCATACATGCATACTGGACATTTGAAATACTGTATTTTCCAATACATTTTAACCATGATCCTGATTCAAAAATTGAGAAAGATAAAATTCTCCCGTTTTCTTATTTCTTTTTTCCCTAGCTGGCTTACAATGTACTCCTCTTCAAGTGAAAAGGGTGTGTGTTGGTTAACAACAGATTGTTTTAATATTTAGATACATGTACTAATATGTATATGTATACTCAGTTAATTTGAGTATACATAATAAAGTTTTGACTGCTAAGGTGGACACTGGGAAAGATTAGTTCTTGGAAACAAATGTAACAATTCAAACCATAACAGGTAGAATGCTTGTTATCTGATAAATGACCTTGAAAAGCTTTGCATTGATAAAATGACAGGTGTTTAATTACTGATTTAATTAAAAATAACATATACACTCAGATACAGTACACCACTGCATGATACTTTTTGCATTGAAATCAAAATTTCTATAGGTATTTCAGGAAAATTATTTTTCTGATAATTGTTTTGATTTAGACTAAACTTAATAAGACCAGAATGCCTCCTTCATGTTTATAAATATAAAAGTTAAAACATGCATAAGCATCAGAGTCTGTATCTCAAAATATAGACTGCTGAGAAGCAAAACCACAAGAGGGGTTAATATGAAGGCAGGAGTACATAATACAGCTAATACACTGGAATATTGTTCAAGTCTAGCCATGAACATAAGGAACCAAACTCAGCGCCATATGCTGAACTAGAAACATGTGTGTAAATGTCAGAGGATTGGCTATATTGCATGACCACAGTCTTAATGAAAGGGAATTCTGAATGTTCATAATAATTGACTTTAACTTTCTACCATGTCAGAATGTCAACATCAAATACACACAGATGTAATTAACAAAAGCTGAATAAACCTAAGAATACATTCTAGTTATTAATCAACAACCATAGAATTATACAAAAGGATAGGTTTAAATTGTACATTGTATTGTTTACAACTGGAAAACTTTAAATCATTTGAGTTGACTCTTTTTCTACATCACTGATTATAATAATCGAGATAAAAGAGTTGTAAGAAACTTTAAAACTTATTCAATGGTTCAATTAACACTCTAACCACCCTAACTGCATTTTAATCAGGAAATCACTGAAGCTATTAGCAAAGTGCAGCAAGTAAATCTAAAACACAGTTAATGCCAAAGCTAAAATAGAGAAAGAAATGTGCCAAACACAAAAACCACACCAAAACCTAAAAGATATTTTTTACTTACGAAACTGGCAGATGAATTTGTACGTGTAGAAGAATGAAGAATCGCAATGATAGTCATGCCATCTCCAGCCATCGCCTCGTCTCATCAGGGCACAGTCCTCTAACGAAATGAATCCCCCCGTCTTACTGGGCTGTCCAGAGGCCCAATACCCCCAGCTCAGCCTCTCCCCTGAAATTATATTAAATGAGTTATTATCTGACAACACATTTTTATGTTTAAAACTCAATTTTCTGCCATTAAATTTGTGTCAAAATTGTTGAGGGGTAAAGTTACTAGAGTATAGTTTTAATTGCTGATTTTTGATACTGCGAAAAAATGATACCTGCATTCCCACCTCATTCCCACAATACATTTTTTTATGTAATTTGGTGTATCCACCATTTCCTCTTTACAACTATGAGATATAATTTATGCTCTTTTTGAAAGTGTTCTTGAACTTGCCTAAATAACCTGGATAGAGTTCGTGACATACCCTCTTTTTATCAGACAGTAATTTTTCTGTGATATATTCTCATTTTTTCAAGAAAAAAATCACTGACAAGACATAAAGAGTTAACCTCTTCTGCCGGTGACCTTAAATTTGGCCAATTGACCTTTAGTCAAGGTCATTACACATCCTCATTAAGGACATATTCATAAAGGACATATTCATGTGTAATCTTTGAGTCAAGTATGGCCTTTCAATGTCTTTCCATTTCTACATTAGAAAGTTAAGATCATGACTATGATTCTGACATGATTGGGTGGAAAAACAGAAACAGATTAATAGACAATGAAAATTTAATGTTTATGTGTATTGTTCTACATATCAACTTGTAAACATTGATATGACTCATAATGTGCGTTCTCATCTAGTATATGGCAGGTACATTGGAAATTAGACCTGTCAACAAGTCCACAAAATGGTCAAGGTTTTATCCTGAATTTAAAACATGAGGCCTGGTGTCTCATGTTAACATAAAATTAAATACATTGCATGTTCAGTCTGCTCCCATTGAGAATTTAAGGCAACAAAAGTGTCATGAGATTTGTCAATCCCTGTTCATGTTGTCATCAAGTTCGAAACATTTTACCTTAACTTTACATGTATATAAGGGACAATTTCAGACATTTAAGTCAGATAAAATGTACAAAACAATACTGTACGTCTATATTAGAATTTTAACTTTACTTAGAATTGAACATTACCATTGGTCCACTGCCAACCCCGGCCATGTCTGTCGTGAGCCCCGATCCACACCCCGTTATTTCTCCACCTCAAGACTGAGTTCAGGGTGTGTATCACAAAACTCATTTTATTCATGTTCTTGATAGAGATCAGCTCTCCACCCCAGGACCAGCACTGTCTATTAGCATCAACCCATGTCTTTTCTGTGTTGACAAATGTATAGCACATCTCTCCATTTTCAGTTTTATATCCTCCGATGCGATGGAAGATACTGGGACATCTGTCTAGAGAAGCTAAAGCCCCTACAACCAGAAAACAAAAATTTTACTTTTTAAAAATTAAAATAAGCATCACAGTAGTTTTACCTTCGTTTATGAAAATATGATACATGTATTAACATATGAAAATATTCTAAAATAAGTAGAAATTTAAAGTAGAATTACAACCAATCAAACCTTTCATTTTAACAAATTTTCATTACAAATAGGCATATATTTAAGAAATGAATTTAATTTTTGAAGATTCATGAGGTTATGAACTACGACGTTCACGCCGGCATATTTCATGAAGCGCGTTAGCGTTTAATGATAAATCATGAATCTTCAAACTTAAATTCATTTCTTATATTTACATTATTTTTCTGATGACTTGCCATAAATTTACGCCGTTCAACTGTCATTTTTAAAACAAAACAGTGTGCACTATATTTTTTGACTTTTTGATGTCAAGAGCGGTATTATGACATAACGATGGAGATATTCATGCTTATTCGTGATACATACCTAATGAAGTTCATGAGAAAATATACTGCATTTTATTTTGTATATAAATCTGGAAATGTAAATATATAAATGAACAATTTTCTTAGAAATTTTCAAATAAACATTCTTAACTTAAATAACCTTGTATCTACAAGACCTACTCATTAATGAATTCCAGACAAGGATATGTATATAAATCTTTAATAGTATAGGGTTATACGTCTCGGGTGACATTTAAAAAATAAGAATTAGAAAGGAGTGGTGTGTATATTCATTCTGCCATCATTTGGGTGAGAAGTCATCGAAATATTTAAAGTTAAAAGTTAAAAATTCGAAACGGTGACTTTTATTTTCTTTTAAAATGCGTGAAGAATCTCTTCATCGCCAATATATCAATAGAAAATATAATTAATCAGACTTTATTAATTTATGTACACGAGACTGTATACCTTTTGCAAGACAAATGCTTATGATAGATTGATTAGGCCTAAACTAGCTAACTAGAATTTTTCATTTTGAAATTAATACCTACCATATAAGAGAGTTGTCCATATTGATAAGACAAGTACACGTGCTGAAACAAACATGTTGATTTCTGAAACTACACAACCTATCGACGGTGGTCGCTATATAATATTGTTCACATTATCTCCGATCTATTTACATTTTTCAGTAGGCGTTCACAATGCCCTCTATCCGAGTAAACAGATTACAAAAGGGTAGATAATCCTTTAAAAAAAAAAACATTTTTTAAAAAGCATACAAAAGAAAAAAAATGTTTTTAATGCATGGATTTGAATCCACACAAAAAATAATAAACGAATAAAATTTCTAATTCAACAAACTTTTCCTTTTTTATTTATTATATCCGGAATATAATGACGAGTTTTTTTTAGAATTTAGATTTTACGAGGGAGTACTTATTATTGCATAAACTATTTAACAAGATAACTAATTAATAATTGAAAAGTTCTTGAATGTATCTATGATATAACAATTAAAATTTTATAATTTTTTTTATATTAAAATCTCAAGATTTCTTTAATTTATATTTTTTTTAGACAGGTAACGATAAGCAATAATTTTTATCGGAATTATGAACAATAACTCCTCCTTTCACCCATGTGTTTTTTTCACAACATAGCACACTGTGACTGTCTCTGATTTGAGTGGAAATATTAACTGGAAACATGCCGAGAAGGCCAAGAAAAAAGGCGTTGGAGAATATTGTCAATTATGACTCTGATGACGAGAGGAAATATTCCAAGGAAGCCGTGCCAGATCCCACTCAGGAGGATTTTTTCCTTGACAATGTGGATAAAAACCATGCTGCAAAAGAAAAGATTCTTCTGGATAAAGGACTGAGAGACGACGAGCAATATTCATCCGACGGCGATGAGGAAGTTCTGGGCCTAGGTGTGTATGATGACGATGATGATGACTTGCTTAGTGATGATAGTATTCAAAACTACAAGAAACAGCTGAGAAAGCTCAAATTACACAAATTAAAAAATGACAGGGAAAAAGATACAGAGAGTGGAGGAAAGGACCTCCCAGACTTGAAAGCATGGGGCAAGAAGAGGTCTAAGTACTATGGGGCAGATATAAGTGATGATGACATAGACCTGAGCGGTGAAGAAGAGGAGGAGGGGGCAGCAGTGCTGGAAGAAAGGGAAGCCATGAACTTGCAGAAAAAAATGGCAGCTGAGTTAGAACTCGCAGACTTTCATTTGGGGATATTTGAGAAGAAAAAGAGTGTTACTGATGAGGAAGTCGGTACTGGGAAGATCAGCAAGGAATTGTCTGAACTCTCTGCTGAAGAAAAATTACAACTGTTAAAGAAAAAATCTCCAGAAATGTTACCTCTTATAAAAGATTTTGAATCTATGATAAAGCAAGCTAAAGACAAGTTTCTTCCTCTATCAAAACTCACAGGAGGTGGCAAAATTTCAAAAAATGCATCAGATTACATTCAGTGTCAACTTCAACTTATTCTCAACTACTGCACAACTATTAGTTTCTACATGATGCTGAAGGCAAAACAATTACCAGTTCAGAACCATCCAGTTATTAAAAGGCTTGTGCAATACCAAAATTTGATGAAGCAGATGAAGCCAGCAGATGTTAAGTTAAACAACCAGATAGAAGAAATTCTAAATAAAGTAAGAAATGGAGAGGAGATTTTCCTGGAAGAAAATAAACCCCAACGACCTTCCACATTTATAAAGCCAAAGAGAAGGAGTATGAAGACTGTGAGGGAGAAGGCAATGGAGATCTCTAGACCCGATGAAAGTGATGAAAGTGACGAAGAGGATATTCCCAACAAAAGACAAAAGATAGAAAATCCATGCTATGAGACAGAGGATGAAAAAGCAGCCTTGGCTTACTATGAAATGATGAAAATGAAGCAAAGTTCTGAAGATGAGGAGGAAGAAAGAGAAGGAGGAGAGGAAGACTTAGAGGGAGAAGAAGATGAAGAAGCTGAAGATGGAGGGAAGAGGGCCAGGACTTACCAGATTGAGAAAAACAAGGGCTTGACACCAGCCAAGAAAAAGGAGCTGAAAAACCCAAGGGTTAAACATCGAATGAAATATCGCAAAGCTAAGATTAGAAGGCGGGGCCAGGTACGAGATGTTAGGACCGAGACGTCTCGTTATGGTGGAGAAATATCAGGAATTAGATCCGGGATCAAAAGAGGAATAAAAATGAAAGTGTAGACTTTAAATAAATTGTTCAATTATATATTCTTCTTTAATTTGATCATGTGTTCATTTAAATGATTGTGTAAGCTACATTTTAGTACCCCAGTAATTTCTTCAAGAAAGTTTGAAGTTATATTCCTAAAGTTTCAAATAATTTGTATATAAAGCTTTCTGAACAAGAATAATAATGTGAGGGGATCGAGGTTAAGAATATAGTTTTGATCTTTACATTCTAAGGCAGAGAGAAAAATGTATTAATTAATATTGCAAATTCCAGAGTACATGATAGAGTGTTTCACACAGTTTTCCTTTTAAATTAAGACATACCAAGGGATATAAATATATAAACATGGGATGGAGTGTTTCATATGCATTTGTAAATTACTGTTAGTAATTGTACTTTTTCATTGATTTAAAATGCTTGTTTAATTAAAGGGGAATAACTTCTACTATGGCAGAGTAAAACTGGATTATATTAGTCATTCTAACATTTGATTTATCTGTCATATATTTTAATTATTAATTATCAATAAAGGGGGAAAAATTCAAATTTCCATACAAGATCATAAGAGAGGACCACCAAACTCCAGAACCACTGGAGTCCCAAGAATATCAATTTTTCAGAAGAAGAAGCACTCTTGCTCTTCACTATCAACCAAATTATTTGTCTGCTAAATATCCAGCATTTAAAACTTTCAAATAATGCATTTTCATTGTACTGAGTATCTGCATGGCCCTATCAGCTCAGCAGGAGAGCCCCAACATAGTTACATGTTGATCCCGGGTTCAAGTCATCTGGCTGAGGATCTTCCCTGCATGCAGGCCCCCAACAACACAATCTATGGGTGTGTGGTTTATCAGAATCTAAGTGGGTGAGGTTTTCAATATAGAAAACATCAAAAACAAGAGGCCCACAGGCCTTGTAGGTCACCTGAATATCCTGTAACAACTTTCCAACGTATGAATTTGGTTCGTGTCTTAAACCAGAGGCCATAAAATTCCTAATTTTGCAGATCATTTTAACTTTTCAAGTAGCTACCCAGAGGCAGAGTAGAGAAACAAAGAAAAATGCATTTCCATTAATCAGCAATTTAATCAGTAATACCCCCATTCCACAGGAACCCCTGACCCTGGAGCCATACATTTCACAATTTGGGAAAAGGCACCCTTGCTCATCATTTATGTTTGATGAATACCAAGGAACTGATTTCAAAGCTAATTCATTTTTAGTACATAATCATTAAGCCCCC
>NW_026934793.1:0-6241 GCF_032062105.1 Saccostrea cuccullata
CTTTATATGCACTGGCCCTGGGATCAGGGATTCTGGTGTTAGTGCGGGGCTCTATGTTTATATATTAGTGAAAATGCATTATTTCTTTGAAAATCTTCTCTGCTCCTAGGTATTAAATAAAATAAGAAAAACATAGTTATGATGAGCAGGAGAGTGCCTCTTCCGAAATCGTAAATGTTATGTCCCTAGGTTCAGGAGTTCTGGTGCGAGGGCAGGGCTCTTTTGATTATTTAGTGAAAATACATTGACTTTTTGAAAATTCTTTTCTGCTCCTGGGTATTAAGCTGATGTGCATAGTTATGATGAGCAAGAGTGCCTCTACCAAAATGTGAATTTTATGGCCTAGAGGTTTAGGGGTTGAACTTTTAGGGTGGGACTCTATTGATCATATAGTAAAAATGCATTATTCTTCTCTTTCCTAGGTATTACATAAAAAAAAACTAAGTTTATAGTTTTGATGAACAAGAATGCTTGTTCCAGAATTGTGAATTTCGTGGTCCGAGGGTCAGGGTTTCTGGTGTTAGGGCAGAGCTCTATTATGATTATATGGAAAGATACATTGATTGAATCTTTGAAAATTTTCTCTCTAATCCTGGGTAATTATTAAACTAACTAACAGATAGTTATGAGCAAGAAAACTTTTTCCAAAATTGTGAATTGATGGCTCCAGGATTAGGAGTTCTGATGTTAGGGGAGGGGTCTCTATTCATTAATTTTATACTAGTGAATATACACTAAATCTTGAAACTGTTCTTTGCTCCTAGGTATTTCACATATGAAATTCTTATAATTACCCTGGTATGATAGGGGCCCTTCTTTGTCTAGAATTGTGAATTTCAAGGCCTCTATCATACAAAGGGGAGCTCTACTTATACACTGAAAATGATATAATTGTTTAAAATCTGCTCCTTGTTATAAATCAAACATTTTTGATATTTTTGATAAGCAAGGGTGCTTTTTCAAAAATTGTGCAATGCTTGGACATACTGGGTCTGGGGTTTGGTGGTGGGGTACTACTGATTATTGTTGAATATTACTGATAAGTTGAAATGCAGTTGTTCCCCTACCCTGCCTAACGGTATTGACTAACAAAACTAAGCAATTGCTAAGTGTATAGTCATGATCAGTAATGGTGCTCTCTCAAAATTGTGATTGCCATAGCATCTAGCTTAAAACATGAACCAAATTCAATCATTTGAAAGTCGTTGCATGATGCTCAGGTGACCTATAAGGTCCATTGGCCTCCTGTTGCTTTAGGAGTGTTATGTTGCTGTAGTGTAATGGTCAAAGACTAATATATAGAACCATTAGGCTACAGTTCTGCAGCTGGTATATCGCGCCGATTGCTTATTTTATGTGTCAGGATTAAGAGAAGACAAAAATTTTAACAATGTTCCAGGAAATTGATTTCTCAGGGGTCACTGTCTTTAACAAAAAGTCAATGAACTTGAAATCAAATTTCTCATAAAAAAATCTACCCACATATGCATATGATCTTTTTTTATTCTACATGTCTTAGACATTTTTTTTAATAAAGTCTGGTTTAATTTCTGATTTTCTGATAGTGAATTAGTTTACATACAAGGCAGGTTAGTTAAATTTTACTTTTAACATATATGCATCATCTTTTTTATTCTTATGAATTCATTTCTACCTTTGGAAATGGTCAGGGATCTTTTGGTTTAAATATAAAATTCAAAATCATAGTTCCCCTTTAAATTCAGGAATCCCTCTTATGAAGATGTTGTTTTAATTAAGGTTCATTGATACACTGATAAGAGAGATAACTCTTAATGACATAAATGTCTATTATTCCTTTCTAGATTTGCCAGGCTGAAGTGTCTTTTTTGTCCAAATTTGCCCCGCAAGCTATGCTATTATTGATTATTTTTTATTCAGCATATACATTTCCTCTGGAAAATCATAAAAGTTAAAAAAAAATTCATATGAGTGAGCAGAGGGTTTTTGTACCTTAAAAAGGTCTGATATCTAGCTGGTATGTAAATTGAAGTCCTATCATGTCATTTAAATGAAGGCAAGGGTGCACTACTAAGTCAAACGCAATCTCATTTCCCATGTTTTTACAGACGACAAACTTAGAAAATTACTGACAATGTGCTGTCGTTACTGTAAAACTTAGACAATTACTGACCTTTTTACTGTCGGTACTGATAAACTTAGAAAAGTGCTGACAATCTTAGTCGGTGCTGAAAAACTTAGACAAGTGCTGACATTTACTGATAATTACTGTCCCTATTGTTCTCGCTCTCGGGAAGGCTTTGCCGTGGTGTGGAATTCATTGAATTTTTATTTTAACATAGATTATTATTATTTTATTAATTTGTTTTTTTATATAATTTTTAACTATGTCCAGATGATGTCTTTGAAAAAAAAAGCTCATTTGATCGATTTATAGAAAATTGATTTGTAACAAAATATTTTCAAGAGAAGGGATAAAATTTCAAAACCTTCAAAAAGATAAGCAATAAAAAAAAAATCTTCGTTTAGTAGTGAGAAATGAAATTTTACAGAGGTCTTTTCCTTTTTAAAATGAAACAATGTTATTACATGACATGCATTTTATAATATTTTTTTAAATTAACATTAACTCCCTGACTTTCTTTAATATTAATTTAAAGAATTCAACTGTTATACTAGATGTTTTTTATTCAATTTTAATTTGAATTATTTTAATTATTTTGAATAATTTTAATAAACTAATAACGCGCGATGAGGCCGTTGGTGCCCTCTTTTGAGGAAAGGCGTTTGTTAAAGTTTTCATATTATGTAAAATTTTTGATTATGTGGGGGGCGCCCACATTTGTTTTTGTGCAGTCAAACATACCCGAATCCAAGCATATCAAGAAGAAACCACTGGACAATTAAAAGACAGACGGGTGATTTAAATTTTTTTTTTATATTATTTGTTGGGCAGGGGAAAGGGGGGCCTGGATTGATCATTGATCCTTTGACATTCGTTGATTTAGTTACTGTCCAGAGGCGTAGCATCGTTTTTGAAAGTGGGGGGGCAGCCAGAGAAATTTTTTTTTACTTACCTTAAAAAAGTTGACAAAAAAAAGGAAAAGGTAAAGGTTGTAGTGTCAACTACTTTTAGTACCAATTTCAATACTACATTTTATATACATCACTAAAAATGAGGGGCGAAACAGGCTTTCAATTATCATTTCTCATAGTATAAGTAAGGTTGGGAAAAAAGTGGGGGGGGGGGGGCAATGGAAACTTGGTGAAGCACCTGTGTGTAAAAGAAATCGCCTGAGGCGATCCGAGTGTGTACGGTAGCGGGTAAAGAAGACAATAGGTGTCACTGCAGCATTATACAGAAGATCACTCGCCGGATTTCACTGGAAGTTAGTTACGCAACATTACGGCAACAGGTAGACTCTTCTTAACAGTCTGAATTTGAGAAATTCAACACCAACACAAACGTAATATAAATAATTATGCAATCTACAAACCTTCAACCTTTTTCTTAGATTAAATAAATATTTTTTTTAATAAACCGACTTAAGAAAAAATTAACGATTAATGAAAAAAGAAGATTGATGTAAAAACCAACCGGGAAAAAGGCAAAAATTGTTTAAAGATTTAAGCAAAAGTAAATATATGAGAAGGGATACATTACATCCAAAGTTTTGTAAAAATTACTGGTTCCTAATATTTTTATGTTAAGTCGTGTTAGTGTGTGTGTGGGACAGTTGAGTGAGGAACTTGTTTGATTATCAAATCAAGTAAAAAATAGTTCATAGTATATTTCCTCAACTTTTTATCAGTAATTAAGAATAATTAAAAATCAAACACAATTTATATGCAGAATATTATGACAGTAAAAAAAAAGCCGGAGTTTAACTATTTTTAAACTTTGCCTGGGTCGATATTGATTTTTGGAGAAGGGGAGAGAGGAGGGAGAGAAGAGAGGTGAATGGTTACTAACACGAAAGATAATGGGCACTTACAGTTAGCGAATAATCTTACTTTTTTATGAAAAGGAAAAGATGTTAATGAAACATGAATCAAATAAATAATGATTACGGGTATGAATTCATTTGATCAAATGGACAAAAAAATTTGCATCATTCAAAAAACTTGCACATTTTTATAAAATTCATATTCAAATACCGGTTTACTAGATATTTTTTCATGTATCGTGTGTGTAGGGGGGGGGGGATTATACATGTATGCTTCAGGGTTCGAAATAAATATTTGTGAGCACTGGTTCGACGGACTAATGACTTCCAATTTCAGTACTTCGTAAAATAGTTTACTAAGCAAGTCCGCCCTCTGCCTTTTTATTACTTAACATCATAACACCCCCTACGCCTACCTACATGTACTTTAATAAGATGAAATTTAATTTAAGCACATAAAATTAATTAACTCCAATTCACCGATAGCTGCAGGAGGAAATAGGAAGTTATGAAACATGTAATATTTTTTTTTAAATTGAATCATGATTTAAAAAATACTTAAAAAATTAAGTTCAAAAACTAAATAGTGATCTAGCCCCCTCGGCAATGTTAAGAAACGGAGCACTTGTCAAGTATTAAAGTAACTTAAAGTGTCAATACTGTTTGTATCTTTAAGAGAGAGAGAGAGAGAGAGGGAGGGAGATAAAGAAGTAAAATATTGGAGAAAAATGGTGCTACTACTAATATTAGTCTTACCGCTGACCTAGTAAATATAAATATTTTCCGTAAGATACTATAATTGCTAGTACATGAATTTTTATTACTAGTCTGATAATTATTTATTAGTCTCGGACTTACAGATATCAATTGAGTACTTATGAACCCTGCGTAATCGATCAACCAACCATTCATTTAGATATAATGTTTTAAGTGACAAAATTAACAAGGCATAGTACAAGTTTATATATTGAACACTGCACTGTTCAATAGGGGAACTCCCGTATGAGCAAATGAAACCGGAAATCGTAAACAGGGGTATATAATTGTAGCGGACAGTATATAGGGAACTTATACTGCTTCGCTATTGAGCTAACTTTTCTGGTGATGCGGTAGAGTCTCCCTCTATTTCAGGCAAGTTAAGCAACGGCGAGCCTCTTTAACCCTTGGATGGGTGACCGCTTCAAGTTACATAATTATACGACTTGTACAGATATGTCCGAGAACATTAGGAAACTGAATTATCTATCAGTAATTATTCAATATTTAGAAGATTATTTTTCTTTTTTAACGAGAGACATCTGTCCTATTTGTGAAAAGAAAATTGATACAACTTTCCGATCGTGAAAACAGGGGGTGGGGGTGGGGGGGCTTTACATTAAAGTCTGATATCTGTCTGCAAAGAAATAAATAGATGAAAACTAACTTAATGATTAATTAATTTTAATTCTTTAATTGAACAGGGATAGATATATTCAACACATAAATTTAAACTTGATTTACACATAGTTAATTTTAATTCATATTCTGAATTATTTTACAGATAACAATAATATTTAGATTAAAAAAAAAAACTGCCAGGGATTTTTTTTTCATCAAAAATTAAAATAAGACTGTTTTTTTAATACAAAGTATAACACACAGTCATTTTCACACCACTGCAGCCTCCCCGAGAGCGAGAACAAAAGGGACAGTAATTATCACTAAATGTCAGCACTTGTCTAAGTTTTTCAGCAGGGACAGTAAACGGGTCAGTAATTGTCTAAGTTTTTCAACACCTGATTAGATCGTCAGCACTTTTCTAAGTTTATCAGTAACGACAGCACATTGTCAGTAAATGTCTAAGTTTATCAGTAAAAAATGGGAATGTCAGTACGTTTCTGACTTAGTAGTGGTGTGTTGTTTTCAATTTAGTTGTTTTATAACATCTTGAATGGCTGTCATGAATAAGGGACTAACTGGGTTTCATGAAATCGTAATTTAAATCTGTAACACTGTTGACATGTTTATAATGAGCTTTTATGGAATTTGATTCTTAAAGTCCCTCCTAACTCTTGAATTTAGTTACATGTATGCTGAGCCGGTGACCAGTTTACTTAATTCCAGTCAGTGCACCAGCCTATGAAGTTCAAATTACTTAGCAATGTGAAACTAAAATCCTCAGAGAAAAATTCTATTGAAGTCCTATCATGTCATTTGAATGAAGACAAAGGTATGATGTTTTCCATTTAGTTGATCTAAAACATCTTGTAAGTGGCTGTCATGAACAAGGGACTCAGTGGTTTTTTTATGCAATCCGAATTTAAATCTGAAATACC
>NW_026934794.1:0-6274 GCF_032062105.1 Saccostrea cuccullata
ATTATGTTTGTGAAACGTGTCATACTACAGAAACATAAGTGTTTTGCTACATTACCATCTTAAAAATGGCTTTAAAATCATTTAATATACAATATAACTAGGTAAATAAAATAAACAAATTATATAATAATTCAAAAAATCCAAATGTATTTACAACTAGTGCTAATTGTAACGGGGACCGTTACAGATGTTCCCCAAACGCTCCCCAACTCCATTTTGATGCCATATCCCCTGTAAGCTTCATTAAATAAGACAAACTCTATGCATTTGAGACTTTGACTACGTTTACCCAGAAGTGTACCAAGTTCATTCAAATTTTAGCATTGCACGCGTGCGCGTGTGAATGCATATGCGTAATGACCATATAATATTGTCTACAGAATTTATATATCTTAATATACTAAATATTAAAGTATTTAATCCAAAAGTATTAAAAAATACGCTCATTCACGTGCATACATGAGCATGGTGACCATACCTTCTTGTAGAAGTCCATTACATCTATCTATGTTCTAAATCCAACCCCGTTTGGTTGAAAACCAAGGGAGTTATAGCTGTTTAAAGTTTCAGCCAATGAGATTGCAGCACATGTACACGCACGTGTATGCATGTGCATGGTGACCATACCTTCTTGTAGAGCTCTATTATATCTATCTATGTTCCAAATCCCATCCTGTTTGGTTGAAAATCAAGGGAGTTATAGCTATTTAAAGTTTTAGCCAATCAGATTGCAGCGCACGTGCATGCACGTGTTTTCATGATAATTGCTATATATTGTATTGTAGAACATCCTAAAGTATACCTATGTTTTAAATTTCATAACATTTCGTCAAAAAACAGAAAAGATATTGAGATTTTTGTTTCAGCCAATCAGAGCGAAGCGCACGTGCATGCGCGTGAGATCTTGCTATTTTGACCATGTCATATTGTCTATGCTACTAATATATCTTTATATTATGAGTTTCAAAGCATTTCATCAAAAATGTGAAAAGTTACGCCTAAATCAATTAAATCGGTCATTTTACATGTTGCACGTGCACGCTCTTGCAAGCACGTGCGAACAAAATGACCTTCGTTCCGCAAATTTACATAACATGCCTACTGACCCTAAAAAGGTTTTACCTAAGTCGGATGTGTAGTTTACAAGATCACTCCCGGACAAAAAAGTACCCAGGAAGAAGAAAAATAATAACTAGTGCTAATTGTAACGGGAACCGTTACAGATGTTCCCCAAACGCTCCCGAATTCCCTTCTCGTGCCATATTCCCTGTAAGTTTCATTAAAGAAGGCAAAATCTATGCATTTAAGACGTAAACAACGTTTTTCCAAAAGTATACCAAGTATTTCAAATTTAAGCAATGCAGGCGTGCGCATGTGATTGCATGAGCGTAATGACGATATCATCTTGTCTACACTATTTTACTCATTTGCACGTGCACGCACATGCATGATGACCATACCTTCTTGTAGGAGTCCATTATGTCTGTCTATGTTCTTAATCCCATCCTGTTTGGTTGAAAAACAAGGGAGTTATAGCCATTTAAAGTTTCAGCCAATCAGATTGCAGCGCACGTGCATGCGCGTATTTTCATGACAATTATTATATATCATATTGTAGGACATCTTAAAGTATGCATATGTTTAAAATTTCAAAGCATTTTGTGAAAAAACAGAAAAGATATTGAGATTTTTGTTTCAGCCAATCAGAGCAAAGCGCACGTGCACGCACATGCATGCATGTGAATGGTGACCATACCATCCTGTAGGAGTCCTTTATGTCTATCTATATTGTAAATCCCATGCTGTTTGGTTGAAAAACAAGGGAGTTATAGCCATTCAAAGTTTAAGCCAATCAGATTGCAGCGCACGCGCATGCGCATGATTTCATGAAAAATTTATATATCATATTGTAGAACATCCTAATGCATGTCTATGTTAGAAATTTCAAAGCATTTCATCATAAAACAAAAAAGATATTGAGATTTCTGTTTCAGCCAATCAGAGCAAAGCGCACGTGCATGCGCGTGAGTTCATGCAAATTTGACCATGTCATCTTATCTACACAACTTATATATCTTTATGTAATGAGTTTCAAAACATTTTATCAAAAAATATAAAAGTTACAACCATATTAAATATATCAGTCATTTTACTCATTGCACGCGCCCGCACGTGCATGCGAATGCGCGCAAAATGACCTTCGTTCGGCACATCTACACAACATGCCTACTAACCCTAAAAAGGTTTTAACTTAGTTTGGTGAACAGTTTCTGAGAACACTTCCGGACAAAAAAGTACCGGAGAAGAAATAAGAAGAAAAAAGAATAATAATAATAATAATAATAATAATAATAATAAGAAACAGAGTAAAAACAATATGTTCCCCAACTTCGTTTGGGGAACATAATAACTAGAACGATCTCGTTGCGAGCAACGAGAGGTCTTCCGTCCCATTCTGAAATAAAATGCAAAAAATCTAGCAGAAAAAGTGATAAAAAAAAAATCGGACATTCGGGGGAGCGAACCCGGGTCGCTCGCGTGACAATCCAACGCGTTAACCATTCGGCCATTGAAAACACCGCTTCAAATTTTTAAATGCAAATATCTCGAGATTGGCTTTTTCGATTCTAAAACAAATTACATATAACGCATTCGCAAATGAGTCTCTATTTAAATTATTAATATCACAAAAAAATATTGAATAACAAAAAAGTTGGAAAATTGCATTTTTTAAATACCCTTCCGGTACAAACCGGAAGTACTGACGACGCACAAAAAGACGATTCTGCAAACCACAAAGTCATGATCTATCATCTCCAATTAGTCTCCAGTTCATATACTCAGCCATTTTCGATAAAAAGGGGCGACAAAATTTCATTTTAAAATCAGGAAATTGTCCATAACTTGGAACCGGAATCGTATTTTCCAAATTTTCCTTTAAAAGTAACATCTTCATATTACAACACATATTCTGTGAAAGTTTCGTTGAAAACCGCTGAATAGTTCTCGAGAAATCGCCTGCACAAAATTTTGTCAAAAAAAAAGAATAATAATAAGAATAATAATAATAATAAGAAACAATAGAATCACTATAAGGTCTTCCGTGAAGACGGAAGACCTTAATAACTAGAAACGAAACTCGTTGCGAGCAACGAGAGGTCTTCCGTCCGATTCTGAGAAAAAACCCCGTTAAATCAAACTGAAAAAGTGATTTTAAAAAATCGGACATAAGGGGGATTGAACCTGGGTGGCCGGCGTGAAAACTTGTTACCCATGACACCTTCGGAAACCCGCTTCAAATTTAAAATGCGATATCACGAGATTGCTTTTTCTTGATTCTAACTAAAATTACATTTTTTTTAAATTCAGTGCGGAATTATAAAATGAGAGCTAGCTTGCAAAACTTTGCCCAAGAATATCACATCGAAATTTGTTGCTTGATTTTAAGAGTATTTTTTAGGAGAGATAATCTATCACTGATGAACAAATGATACTGTTTATTTTCTTTTATTCGATATGTATTCAACTTTCTATTCCATGCAACTCCATATACAGGCATGCCAATGCTATCTATTACTGCACTTCTGTTGTCATTTGTCTACTAAATAAGTCGGGTCACGATACATTTTTTCGCACCAAACATCATGAGTAGTTCTTAAAGCTATTCCTTTGAAATGTTTGATCTGTTGAATGGATGTGATAGCTTCAATAAAATTTAGAAATATATGTTCTTAACACCGGAATTTCGAGCTTTATAAAGTATATTTATCACATTGTACAAATATAATATCGTATACAGCCAAGTAACATTAAAGCAATGAATTCGGTAAAAATTTTCCACGAATTTTGTATCCTGTTTACCCCCAAAGTGGACTCTTTCGATTAGTTACAGATTCAAAGACTTGATTTTGATTACTTTTTGTTCAACAACTATTCAGAGATTCTTTTTCGTTTTTGAGTTATTCGCGTAAGAAATATTTAGGGGCCATCCCTTCAACTCCTTAATGGGGACATTAAGCGAAAAATAAAAGTTTGCATATTGTTCAGATCATGATTTTGAACAACTTTTGTTCAATATTGCTTGTCAAAATATTTCTCAATTTCGAGATATAAAGCGTCAAAGATTTAACATTCTGGCCCCTTTTGGCCCCTAATCATGTAATATACGACATTAAAATTATAATATACAGTGGTAGATTCTTGAGATAAACATTTTTGCTTCAGTTATGTATAACAAAATATTGACTGCTAAAGAATTATTGAAAAAAGACTTTTAGCCCCTTTTGGCCCCTAATTTGAGTGCACAGCCCCTTTTTCTTGATGTCATCTTGAAGCTCTTAGGATTTTGAACTTTTTTTGTTCAACAACTATTCAGAGATTCTTTTTCGTTTTCAAGTTATTTGCAAAAGAAATATTTAGGGGCCAACCCTTCAACTCCCTAATGGGGACGTTTAGCGAAAAATGAAAGGTTGCATATTGTTCAGAACATTATTTTGAACATCTTTTGTTCAATATTGCTTGTCAAAATATTTCTCACTTTCGAGATATAAAGCGTCAAAGATTTAACATTCTGGCCCCTTTTGGCCCCTAATCGCGTAATATTCGACATTAAAATTATAATATACAGTGGTAGAATGTTGACATAAACATTTTTGCTTCAGTAATGTATAACAAAATATTGACTGTTAAAGGGTTATCGAAAAAAGACTTTTAGCCCCTTTTGGCCCCTAATTTGAGTGCCCAGCCCCCTTTTCTTGATTTCATCTTAAAGCTCTTAGGATTTTGAACACTTTTTGTTCAACAACTATTCAGAGATTCTTTTTTGTTTTCGAGTTATTTGCAAAAGAAATATTTAGGGGCCAACCCTTCAACTCCCTAATGGGGACGTTTAGTGAAAAATGAAAGGTTTCATATTGTTCAGAACATGTTTTTGAACATCTTTTGTTCAACATTATTTGTCAAAATATTTCTCAATTTCGAGATATAAAGCGTCAAAGATTTAGCATTCTGGCCCCTTTTGGCCCCTTATCATGTAATATACGACATTAAAATCATAATATACAGTTGTAAATTGTTGAGATAAACATTTTTGCTTCAGTAATGTATAACAAGATGCTCAGTGCTAAACAGGTATTGAATGAAAACTTTTGGCCCCATTTTGTCCTTAATGTGATGAGTCAGCAATTTTTTCCTGGTGTCATATTAAAGATCTTAGCATCCCACACAAATTTCGTTCAGTATGTCTTAACAAAATAATTATACTCTAAAAGATATGTTACAAAATGTCTCGAAAATTCACTCATGATTCGTGTCCTAGATTTTGACCCCTACCGAGCTTCCATATTGGACCTTTCTGAAAAATTGTAAACCCAGTGTGCAATTCAGCAATGTGTCGTCTATCATCGCTGAAAATTTCAGCTCTCTAGCTAATGCCGTTTTTGAGTTTACTCATGGACAAGAAGACCCTCTAAAATTCACTAAAAGGGCGATAACGTCCGACCGGAAGTGATTTTTTCAAAATTGAGTCGGGGGTACAAACTTCAGATAGATACACATAATCTCAGAAAATTTGAACAAAATCGATGAGCCATCTCCGAGAAATCTTCTGCACAAAAATTGTAAGAAAAAAAGAAGAATAATAATAAAAGTAAAAAAGAAACAATAGAATAATACAGTGGCTGGAACGTTATTGTTGACAAACAAATCGTGTAGAATCGTTCGTGCATCGTGCGCGATCGTTCGTGTAACGTGCGAGATCGTGCGTGTAACAGACTCAATCGTTTGCGGTTTTAATCGTGCGTGAACGTGCGTTTAGAAACGTGTAAATTTCGTTTTGTAAGTTTTTATCGGAATGTTATCTGTGAAACAAGTATTTCGTTTATATCTTATTTTTTAATCCAAATAAAAGGAATGAAGCACAGTTTACATAATTGAATGCGGAACGAACTAACTATTGCTTGTGAACAAGCAATATAGTAAGTCGTACAATATTATGTTCTCGTATGTGATAAACCGTACTAAGATGTTTTACTATATTTTTCTGAAGTTCATTCTTGTTTGCTGCTAATTGTGGTAAGATATTTTTTTTATTTTCAAATAATCTAAAAGAAATATTTTTACAAATAAATAAATATTTTTCAAACCTTACATAAATGTTTAGTCGGCGAATGTACATGCACGTCACGCACATGATTTTCGGGGTTTTGTTTAACCGTGTTTATCTCTGTAGCTTACTTTTAATTTATTTTTAAAGTAAAACAATAATTTGCAATGT
>NW_026934795.1:0-6138 GCF_032062105.1 Saccostrea cuccullata
GATTATTTAAACACTTTCTTCTCGTTCTTGTTTTAGTGTGAAACCGGGGGGGGAAAAGGTTGGCATATTGTAAAACATGCTTTATCATCTTCTGTTGGAACAAAATTCCTAATATTCTGTCTATAAAAAAATTAATAGTAAATCACTTTTTTTTTTTTACATATTCCGTAGGAAATGTATTTATATACACGTCATTTTAAAAATATTAGACAAATCCTGTTTATTTAGAAAAAGTAGAACTGTTTGTTTATACTTGTATGTGACGCGATCTTTGTTTTAGACTATGCCTATCCTTGCGGTCGGTGTTACTCAGAGTCGCTCTAAAAATAGAATTATAAAGGTAATGAAAAAAATTACACCGATAGATGGTGCTTGGGAAATATTTACTGTTTACATTACATGGGCAAGACAATCCCTATACCCGGAGGCTGTCATACAGCCTCCGTCAAAAAATACAATGTTAAGACTATAAGTTGGCCTATAAATAACTTTGGTTAGGTAAGATATTTTTTATATTTTCTATAACTGGGGGTTAGTGAGCAAGAATATAAGCATATCAGTTAATTTAACTGTTAATGACACCTAGTGTATCACAATACGTGTTGTATCACATGACCATATCATGTTATGTATCGTATCGTTAGGAAGCTTGTGATACTCAAGCCTAATTTTAATGTTGATTTTACGCAATCAGGTGACATTCAAACTTTGCAGATCACCACACTGTGGTTTTCTGAATCCATTCCACTACTCTCGGCAACTGAAGACTTAGTATGCAGAAACATAACGTTATTGTTCTTGCATATCAAAAACTTCCATGTAATGGATTAATGTTACATAATTGACATAATTCTTCTCTTGCATATTTCTTAAATATACATTTATTTACTAGTTGTAACGGGGTATATAATAAACATGTCATTATAACAGTAACTTGATCTGAAGAGCTGTATCACGTCTCGTTGACAGGTGGGAATCATCAGATCAAAATATGAAATTTAAAGGACAAATACTGTATACAGGAAAATTTTCGCTCCCATTTTATTTTCGCCCCTTTTGGGCAAATTTAAAACAGGGCAAAATGAAACAATACATATAATTTCTGTAATAAAACTATGAATGGGCAAAATTGTTTGCAAGTGTGAAAGGGCAAAAATTAAATGGTGCAAAAATAATCCTGCAGACAGTAAGAAAGAAATCCTAGTGAAATATCTTGCTAAACATATGCTGAACCAGCCTAATAAATCTGAGAGAGGAGCTTATCCTCATATGTTACATTTTTAACAATTACTTTTCTCTTTAGAGCGGACTTTTCTTTATTAAATTCTCATTGAACATCATTACTTCATAAATACTTTAACTTTCCTTATTTGATAATCTAGCTACATTTGTACTATTTAGAGTTCAATCCTTGGCAATTCACTGTACTTTCGGCATGATTGTTTGAATCATAATTATATTTATTGATTGTCACTAGTGTAAGCATTGATATACCCCAGAAATCTAAATTGTGAGATTTTTGAGCCTTCTCTACTCCCTTGCAAAAGAGCGGTAGTAAGAATTTATATCTGTGAGGTACTCGCGATACTACATGTAGGTGTTGTTCTATATGAGGTCAATATTGGTATTCCAACTTTACAAATTTATTACAAGTCTTACAGAAAACTGCTATAATGTACGTACAATGTACATAATTTACCCCCTACCAAAATATAGTGATTAGTCTAACCAAAATATAAACTATAAAAGCAATATTGAATATAAACAGATGGACAATTTGAAAAAGATGATTCTAGTATGTGAAGAGTGTAGCTATGAGAATTAAGCCAGTCGTCTTCCTCCCCGATCTGATGGTCGCATAAAAATGGGTGTTTCCAAATATAAGCAAGATAATTTACATCTGGATTGTATGGAAGGGAATTACCGCCAAAAGTCTATGTATCTTGCTTTTATTCTTATTCTGCCTACTTCTTTATGCTTTGTTATTATTGTAATTATATGTCACTTTATTGTTTTCAAATTTGTCTTTATTACATTTCACTTTGACTTTTATCCTTCTTCATTTCATCCTTACTTCTATGTTTCTTTATTCTTGTTAAGTCATTTTATTTTATTTTTAAATTGATACAATATCTTAAATGATTATCTATTACGAACGTTAACTCAATCACGCAAACAATGAAGCATATTCAATGAAGACGAATACGAGTTGTCCTAATTTAGTGCCGCATTATAACGCTAGGCGGCGGGGGGTGTCGCTAAGAGTGTTGGTAAAATTAGGTAAGCAAACCGGGCCGGGGTTATTCGATTTTTTTTTTCCAATTTTCTGCCTTAATACTTTATCGATCGAACTTAAAATTTTCAAATGAATGATGTTTGTTATTAGTTCAGGTATGTACCCGATATATGTACATGCCATTCCCTCGAAAGTCCTAGATGGTAAGATTTCCCCTTTGAAGTGAAACATAGTGATGCTTCCTTTGGAAGACTATACACTTGGACTTCCCCCGGGGTATAGCTAGTCTTCCGTGGGAAATCTTGCTATATTAGCAATCCCCCCTTCATAGCAACCCCTCCCCCGAATAGTTTTTTAATCGTAAAACGATGTTTATATATACGAACGTTTTCAGTTTTTGAAGAAAAGTTATCCGTCCTATACATATCACACATGTATGAATAAATATTTAAATGACATCATTCTAAAAGTGCTTTATAATTAAATCATTTTAACCAATAGTTAAATATAGATAATCTTCACGAGTCCATATGGATTATGACAACCCCCCCTCACCCCTGGGTTAAGTCGCCTGCGTGGCACTGTGGTTACGACGTCTGCTCTAGAGTCACGAAGTACAGTAGTAAAGAGTCGATCAATACGTCGTGGGTAAGAATCCCACTGTTGGATGTCGATTTCAATCCATTGATCTAGACCTTGTTATCCGAGGTCCCGTGTCGCAGTAGGTGCTGGCACAAGAAAAGATCCCTCATTGCTCAATGGCTATAAGTGCCAAGTAATTAGGACAAATTTGCAGCTCTCCATCGGCAAAGTGGCTAAATTTTTCAAGAACAACTATTTTTCAATTCCAATTTTTTGGGGGAAAAATTCTTTTATATCCACTGTGGTGAAATGTGTGTGTGTGTGTGTGTGTGTGTGGGGGGGGGGTAATCTTCCTTTAAGTAAACATTTTCTATTGTAAAGGTAATGTCGGGGGAAAAGTGGGAGGGGAGCCCTCCCCCCTGCCCCCCCCCCTGATACTACGTCCCTGTCTTACCCTTTTTGTTGCAGTACTTATAGTCAATTTATATATTAAAAGTCATGTACTTATTGGTATGAGTAAAATTTAGCACTGTAAAAAAGTTGACGACCCCTCCCCCTCACCACCACCAAACAGAATTTTCGAGTTCTAAGTTTTTTTTTAGCTCTCCTGGCTGATCACAAATACGATGCGTACTAAAGATATTTCTTTCTTTATTGAAAATTAAGTGCTATTTTAATAAGAAATATTAACGCTGAAAATAAGACCAGGGATTTTCTAGTATGTCTGGATGCATGAAGCCTAGTTCTTACTTCGCCTACTATGCACGGATCTAGAGGGGGGTGGGGTGTAAGGGGCCCCCCGGAATTTACAAGGTTTAAAAATGTATATACTAAAGCAAGGAAAAAAGTTAAACGCTCCCTTCGAAATTGGATTTTGACGTTTGGGCGAGTTTAGGTTTTTTTATGCTCGTCAAGTAATTTCTGGGATTGGAATTTTTGTTTTTGGGCTGGGGGGCCCCCCCCCCCCCCGCTGGAAAAAAAATTTGGATCCGCGCCTGCCTACCCATATTAACGCTCCTCACTCCTTTGCAAAGCCCTGCCCCTAGAATCACGCACATGAGCAGTTACTATCTGTCATGAAATAAACTTCAGTACAGTGGAAGGTTCTGAAAAACAACCCAATTTATGAGGGTTAAGTAGTATCAAAATATTGAACATTTTTATATCAATTAAACTAGAATTCAATTATCCAACAAATAACTTTTATAGAGTTATATTTTACAGGCGAGATAACAGTAACGTAGCATTGTAAGTTTTTGAAAGTGGGGAGGGGCAAAGAGAATAAATATTAAAGTACCCGACTGAAAACAACTTGACAAGCGCAAAAAAAAACTTGAAAATACATACTAGGCGTCGGAACCGTGGAGGGGTTGGGCTTAGTCCCCACTTTTTTTCCAGAGATAGACTTAGTACAGACGTTCCTGCATAGGTTATAACCCCCCCCCCACTTGCCATGGGCACGATGCAGTATAGGTTTAAAATGGGGAAAGTGGTGGTGTATGGGAAAAAAAAACTTTGGCACTGGGGTTCGAACCTACCCCCCCCCCCCCCCCCACCCACCCCCACGAAATTGAATATTTGAGTTATAAAAATTACATTTCTTTTCTTTTCTTTTTTTTTTTTTTTTTTGCTTGTCAGGTTTTTTTTTAATGGTCTTAGAAAATTCTTACACTTTGCCCCCCCCCCACTTTCAATTTGCTTCCGATGCCAATGAAATCCTATTTCGAAGGCGGGGTGAGTTTTGGCTTAGATTTAACTTCTTCTATGAGTCAAATTTAAATTTTCTACCTACTATACGTACCACATTAACCAGGGACCTATATACTAACTTAGTACATGTATATAGGTCCCTGCATTAACTTATTTGACCCGTACTCTTACAAAAAGTGGGTCGGCCTTTCAATAAACATATTCAGTATACCGGTGGTATAAAGTTATGTCTGAAAAAAGAGGCCACTACAGTATATCCTGAGTGGCCAGAGAAAATAAATATGGAGTTTCCATTATTGGATCGGATTCTGGATCAGACCTTCAGAAGTTCGATTGATAATTAAAGTACTAAGGCGTATTAAAGAATCTCAAATAACCCGACCCGGTTTTAGTTACCTAGTTTTACCAACACTCGTAGCGAACACCACACCACCTAGCGTTATAATGCCGCACTAAATTTTGACGGTTTGACAACTTACATTCGTCTTCATTGAATATGCTTCATTGTTTGCGTGATTGAGTTAACGTTCGTAACAGAGATAATCATTTAAGATATTGTATCAATTTAAAAATAAAATAAAATGACTTAACAAGAATAAAGAAACATAGAAGTAAGGACGAAATGAAGAAGGATAAAAGTAAAAGTGAAATGTAATAAAGACGAATATGAAAACAATAAAGTGACATATAATTACATTAATAACAAAGCATAAAGAAGTAGGCAGAATAAGAATAAAAGCAAGATACATAGACTTTTGGCGGTAATTCCCTTCCATAGGATTGAAATGAAATAATTTAAGAATACATAAATAAACTACCACAATACATTAAACAAGTCAAATGATTCTTATTATAGCCTATGACTTTTCTGATAGAAAGGATACAAAAATTGAATACATTGCACCCTGCTTTAAAAAAGATCATATCATATGATATAAAATTATAATGATCTCTTAAAAATTCAATTTCAAAGCTGTTTGTATATAAACAAACACACTAACAGTGAAAGGAGAATTAAACAGAGGGAATTCGGAAAGGGTTATCCATGATTCTGTCTAACAGGTATAAAGCGGTTGACATGAAACTACTTTGAAGTAGTGTGTCTTTGTACGACTTCAAGTCTCCAGAACATAATTCCACAATCGTTCAAGGAATCAAACAAGGACGTGGGTTTTTTTTCAGTCCAAACCATGCCTTACCTGCTTCCTCAGTTCCTGAGTAAGCTGTTTACACCGGAAGTGTATAATGCCCTTATAGTACAATGTCCTGACTGATTATAATAAATAGTTTTTTGTCAATTTTGGTGCATACACAATATCATTTTTATTGGAAATAATAAATATTGTTATCTTCTATGAGAATCGTGCCAAAATGCAAAATAAAATATATAAAATTTTTATTGGACATAATAAAAACGACAGGGCCAGGGGTATAATGTCCTGCTTTAGCCAATTAGGATATAATGACCTGATTAAAAAAATCTAATAAACACAAGTTTGCATGATTTTTATATTCTAGTTTAATTCTATATCTTTTAACATGTTTAAGGATAATAATTATATGAAAAAAAAATTCACTAATAAAATTTTTTCAAGACTACATTTTTATCC
>NW_026934796.1:0-6233 GCF_032062105.1 Saccostrea cuccullata
AAGTTGACCAATTTCGAGGTTAGCCAGACATCGTACAAGTAGGATACAAAATACAAATTAAACAGTCTTAATCTTATGAAAACATCTCTGGGTTGATAATTTGTTTGTAGTTTTAAAGTTAGTCTTTTTAGAACTACTTTTACTGATTTTAGAATTTTTTTTTTGTTAAAAGGGAAACGCTGGCGAATTTTCAGTTCGAATTTCCTCTGTCTTTCTTGTCTCTGTAAAATAAATTTCAGCATGTTTAGATCAGCAATGAGCAACTGCATTGGAAATACATCTTACCAATAATTAAAAAAGTACTGAATTGATGGTTTTAATCATAAATAAGAGTCGATTAGGTGACAGTTACATGAGAATCCATGATTCAGTTTCCACATTTCCTCCGAGGCTTTTTTGAAGAAAAGTTCACGTTTCAAGTTAGATCAAATACAAAGAAAAATAAACTTTGGGAATTAAATATATAAAAAAAGGGGAAAAAATATGTAAAATTGAACAATGTAATATATATGTTGTAACTGTTCAACATTGACCGAATTTTTCCTTTTGTAATATTATTTCGTCATATAATGCTGTATGACATCTGAATATTGAGAGCGTTAGTTATCACAATCGCTATATACCTAATTTTTACACATATGAATAGATATAATCATGAAAACATTTTTAGAATTATAATCTATTTAAGAACTTAAAAAAAAAATCATTCTTTTAAAATTACGGTAAAAATTTTTAAATGAACCTGTTAATATCTCTGCTCCGCCGCCAAAACTGGGGTTTTTTCATTAAAAAAAAATACGATATGTGTCTTAGAAGTAAAATTTAAGTATCTTTATAGTAGGAATGGCAAAAAATTTTAAAATCAGGGGACAATAAATTAAGTTAGAAAATTAATTCTTACCGACTCTATTGAATCCCGTGTTTACGTATATCCCAAATCACTATTATGCAAGAATACAGAGCGATAAATAAGTCAATAACCACTAAATAATTTAATGGGTACAATTATTTATTAAACAAAAATTAAAATCCAGTCACAAGTTACAAATAACCCATTATTCAGTCGTATTTGTGGAGAAACAAGAAATCCATGTTTTTTACATGGAACCATTTTGCCGCAATGCATGACGGAGCCAAAGACTTCTTTTTCGGAGTTCACGCCGTTTTTGGAGTTGTCAGACTGATAATTCGAAGACTGAGGACTGACACAAAAAAATTAACAAAAAAACTTTGTCATTAATATAATCATAAAATAATTTATTTTTTACTTACATTTATGGTCCCAAACTCTTTAATTCTCTAGTTTTCATTAATAAGACACCAACTCAACTGCCTTTACTGCAGCTATCCATCAAAGCACATTTTTGTCCTACGGGGAAAAAGAATCAGCCGCTAATTGAAGAACCAAAAGGAAGGACATACGGAATTCCGAATTGTTTGTTTTTTTTAAAGACGAATTTCTCATAAACCTACGCGCGCGGGTGACGTTAAACGTAGTTTTAATTTTAAACAGCCTAAATAGTGATACGAAAATACGCAGCTAGCTCTACGTAAAAGACAACTGTGTTTTGGCGCGCTCAGGGTTGCCGACTGGTAAGTAATATATAGACAATAAACAAATTTATGTTGATATGGTTCCACCTATATGAATTATCAACGTGTAAAAGCAGTCAGTATTTCAATGTTAATCTTCATTCAATTCCTGACCTGGGTGAAAATGTCCCGGCACATCTGAAAACTCTCTGTTTGAGAAAATTCGGATTTTTAACAAAGAGAGCGAAGAGAGCTCCACATATCTAAGCATTGTAGACACCATCAATGTGACTTAAACGTAATCTATTCTATAGAGGTTAGTCTGACAGGTCCAGTCCAAAAAATATTTTTACCTAGGTAGCTATTGATAGATATGTTCTACATACAAAGTAGCTGCAGATAGTGATGGAACGATTGTCGCCGACAATCGATTGTCGGTCGTTAGAATCTCTTCGATGCTACTAATCGATTATAAAGGGTGCAAAACACAGTTTTATGTATGACGTTATCGAGGATGTTACTTGGTGAGGGACAAGCAAAACTGACCCCTATAAAAAAATAAAATGGAGGATTGTTACATAGACTTCTGCATATCAATGGAAAGATAAAATTGTGAATTTTGTAAATATCCAACTATAATACATTCATCAATTACTACTAGGGGGTATTTGACACCTGAAAAATGGGGATATTGTGTTTAGTATCTATTTCATTAACCAGCATTTTTAACCCCCCTGCTCAACAAAAACAGAAAAATTCAGACAAAATAAGTTGTATGCATTTCACAGAACAAGTCCTAAGGTTTTCTTTTAGTGTGCTTTTAGGGTACATTTTCCACCTCTTGAAAGAGCTACATTACCTGCTAATTGACTCATGCAATTCTGCACATGTGAAAACTGGATGTTTTAGGAGTTATCTCCCCCTATTAAAAAGTCTCACAATTTTTTTTTTCTAAAAATGAATGCACATTTTTTTGTTTAAATATTAAGATAAGACTCTACTTTATGCAAATAAAAACAAAAAAGATGCAGTTTTCATCTAGACTCCTATAAATAGCAGGAAAATCCCTACCCAGCATGCTTCTCTCTGGGAAAAACCCCTGGATTTTATACGAAACTGTGTTTAGCTACCTTAAAGGAAATAAATTTTTTTTGCAATTCACTTTTTTGTATTTAGGTGCAAAGAGGACAGAATTCCAAACATTTTGGTGCATAAATTGTTGAATTTGGTCCAGAAATGGGCAAGTAATTTTAAATTTAGTATTACATGTCTACGACATTAGTCGACGCATAAAACAGGACTTCGGAGAGAAATTCAAACCTAACCGAATCAGCTCACACAATAATTTTATTTTTCTTCAATTTAAAAAACACAAAGTATGAAATATACAGTATTTGAATATCAATAAAATGTTACATTATAATTTTTTTAAAAAGCTGCCAAACAATTTTTACAGATATTGCTAGTTTCTGTATAAAGCTTCCATTTTTGACATGACGTCACACTTTGATGTCACAATGCAGTTGCGTCATAATGTAAAATAACAACTTTAACCCCTGAATCCTTATCATATGTATAAATTCTATGGAACATGTATCTAATAGGCATTATGCTTTACACAGTGTCAACCTGAGATTATATTGTATGGTTTACTACATAAATTAAAACAAATAAAGCAATTTTCTATGAACTTACAGGCAAATAAATGTGGGAAATGTCATCAAATGCTACTCCTTAAGGGTGCAAAACACAGTTTTATGTATGACGTTATCAGGACGTTACTTGGTGAGGGACAAGCAAAACTGACCCCTATAAAAAAATAAAATGGATAATTGTTACATAGACTTCTGCATATCAATGGAAAGATAAAATTGTGAATTTTGTAAATATCCAACTATAATACATTCATCAATTACTACTAGGGGGTATTTGACACCTGAAAAATGGGGGATATTGGGTTGTTTATGCATCCATTTTCAGTGCACCTATGCATTTTTAACCCCCCTGCTCAACAAAAACAGAAAAAATCAGACAAAATAAGTTGTATGCATTTCACAGAACAAGTCCTAAGGTTTTCTTTTAGTGTGTTTTTAGGGTACATTTTCCACCTCTTGAAAGAGCTACATTACCTGCTAATTGACTCATGCAATTCTGCACATGTGAAAACTGGATGTTTTGGGAGTTATCTCCCCCTATTAAAAAGTCTCACAATTTTTTTTTCTAAAAATGAATGCACATTTTTTTTCTTTAAATATTAAGATAAGACTCTACTTTATGCGAATAAAAACAAAAAAGATGCAGTTTTCATCTAGACTCCTATAAATAGCAGGAAAATCCCTACCCAGCATGCTTCTCTCTGGGAAAAACCCCCTGGATTTTATACGAAACTGTGTTTAGCTACCTTAAAGGAAATAAAATTTTTTTGCAATTCACTTTTTTGTATTTAGGTGCAAAGAGGACAGAATTCCAAACATTTTGGTGCATAAATTGTTGAATTTGGTCCAGAAATGGGCAATTAATTGTAAATTTAGTATTACATGTCTACGACATTAGTCGACGCTTAAAACAGGACTTCGAAGAGAAATTCAAACCTAACCTAATCAGCTCACACAATAATTTTATTTTTCTTCAATTTAAAAAACACAAAGTATGAAATATACAGTATTTGAATATTAATAAAATGTTACATTATAATTTTTTTGAAAAGCTGCCAAACAATTTTTACAGATATTGCTAGTTTCTGTATAAACGGGGGGGGGGGGGGGGTCTAATTGGAAATAGTCACTGTCTTAAATTAGAAGATTGCCTGAAAAATCTGGACAGTGTCACCCTAACTAGATACTCAATAAGTCTATGTCACATGTATATCTATACAGAAGATACATATTCTCATTTGCGATCAATTAAACTGAAGGTCATGACCTTGCGAAGCTTCCATTTTTGACATGACGTCACACTTTGATGTCACAATGCAGTTGCGTCATAATGTAAAATAACAACTTTAACCCCTGAATCCTTATCATATGTATAAATTCTATGGAACATGTATCTAATAGGCATTATGCTTTACACAGTGTCAACCTGAGATTATATTGTATGGTTTACTACATAAATTAAAACAAATAAAGCAATTTTCTATGAACTTACAGGCAAATAAATGTGGGAAATTTACATAGACTTCTGCATATCAATGGAAAGATAAAATTGTGAATTTTGTATATATCCAACTATAATACATTCATCAATTACTACTAGGGAGTATTTTACACCTGAAAAATGGGGGATATTGGGTTGTTTATGCATCCATTTTCATTGCACCTATGCATTTTTTAACCCCCCTGCTTCAACAAAAACAGGAAAAATCAGACAAAATAAGTTGTATGCATTTCACAGAACAAGTCCTAAGGTTTCAGGAAAATCCCTACCCAGCAAGCTTCTCTCTGGGAAAAACCCCCTGGATTTTATACGAAACTGTGTTTAGCTACCAAAATAAATGTCGCCGACATCGCTAACAAAAAATGAAATTGTCATACTTTAATTTTATTACCAAATCCAAGTGCAAAGAGCATAAAAGTAGTGATGAATGTTGAAAACATGAAAGGATTCCGTCAATCCCTGTCTTGTTGATACTTTTACCGCCATGATTAAATATGGGGTCAGACTAAAACCAGGAAACGGTGATATTGCAAGGTTTTACTATATACAAAGGAAATCATAATTAGTTTAGTCATTCTTTATACGTAATTATAATCAGAAATACAAGTCTTTCTTGTGGATAACTACTTTTAAAACTTGCAATTTTAACTAATTAAAACTAAATAAAAGAAATAGGTACATGTATTAAATGAAAGGTGGGACTAATATCAGTAAAATACCCATTGCATGGACTTTATAAAAAAAAATAAATTCCCATTCTGTTTTTTAATAGTCCTACATTGTTGAGGGTAAACAAAATATTTTCCACTTTAAAAAAAAGAAATTTCAATTAACATTTTTGAATATTTTATGTATGTAACAGGCACGTAGCATCGTTTTTGAAAGTGGGGGCCAACCAGAGTCTTACTCACCTGAAAAAGTTGACAAGCAAAAAAAAAAAAAAAAAAAAACGGAAAATGTCCATTGTCCAAACTCGAAAATCCTATTTCGTGGGGGGGGGGGGGGGGGGGGGTAGTGGCCAACTTTTCCAGAGCCAAGTTACTTTCACTTCCAATTTTTTCCTTCATATCACTATACTATGGTTAAAAGTGGGGGCAAAATGTATTCTTTCAATGAACATTTACTATAGTAAAAGTTATGTTGCAGAAAAAAGTGGGGGGGGCCCGGCCCCCCCCGGCCCCCCCTATCTACGTCCCTGTGTAAATGAATTTTTTGTAAAAGTCTGACAGAAATCTGAATTAGTTTTAACTTTTCTATATTAATTTCATTATAGTTCAAAATTTCGATTATAATCGATTATTAATCGATTATGCCCATCCGATTATTACCAATAATCGATTCTGATTTTTTTCCGATTCCCCATCACTAGCTGCAGATCTGTAGCGTTATGGTTTTATAATTTGTCTTTGACCATAACGTACAGATCCCCCTAGTGCAAAAAAAGTGCAAATTACGGCGCAATATTTTTTGCGTCTTTCTCCACTTTCCAGCATCGTTCAATCAACTACCTTTTAACTCCTAATTCTAGACACATTATTTAACTA
>NW_026934797.1:0-6157 GCF_032062105.1 Saccostrea cuccullata
TTTTGTTTCTATTTTCCTGCCATTTTACGCCCGGAAAATCTGAACTTGCCAATTGACACCCGGAAATTAAAAATGACGCCTGTAAGACTTCTCCTCTTCTACTGAGGCGTAACTTTCGTAAAATTCCGTCTCCGCCTCAAGTTCGCCCGGAATTTGCCAATTCCTGCTCAATTCCACCCAAATTCCAGGCGGAATCCGCCTTTAAAATTCATACAGGCAACACAGCTTCGAAGAAGTGAAGAAAGTATGTAAGAATTTAGTCCATGTAAAGATCTTCATTGTCATGGCTGTTTTGTTTGAATCACATCAGTTGTTAGAATTCATACATTGTTGATTTGAAATTGCATTTAAATCAAAATCTATGAACATTTCTTTATTTTAGTTCACTGGAGCTGAGAAATTACTTTCACTCTTGGTTGTAACCATAATATATTTTTGTCATTCTGAAAAGTATAAAAAAAAAATGAAAGTTTTGATATTTGTGTGGGTGTATCGATCCGTAGAAAAAATATCGCAATGCACCGATACACTGTATCGTCCCAGCCCTATTATAGACTTATATATTTTCACTCCTTATTTCACATAAACTTAATATTCTATTTAAATTTTAGCTTGTTCCTGACGTGACTCAGTACAAATTTAAGGCTGCTAAACAGCATTGCAACCAGTTTGGTATTGGAGAGCCTGTGTCCAAGAGAAAACAAGTCAGAGAAAAGTTTGATGTTAGTCAGCTGGATCACTTCATTGATTTCATACTCTCCAGTCATATTATAAAAGATCAGCCTTTTGGAGAGAAGACATTGAAACTACCATGTGGAGAAATAATCAAGATACCAAGTGTGATAAGAAGTCTTGCGCCATCAAGGATAATAGCCCAATACACAGCAGTATGCAATGAAGAGAACATAAAGCCATTAGGTATATATAAAAGTTTTAAAGTTTTTTTTGCCCATTTCCACTATTGAAGACTGAGAAGGCATTATACATCTGCTGTCTGTTTCCATAAGGCTTTTAAAACACCTTACATAACAGAGGATATATTTTCAAAGGTAGATTATAGAACATATTTTCTCTGTAGTTTTGGTGTTTTCTACCTCAAGGGGATTTATATAACTTATATTTTTTTTTTCATAAATTGTGTAACATTGTTTTATTCAGCACTGCACTAAAATGCAATGAAAATTATTGCAGTAGTCTAAGGGTTGAATTAGTTCTGCCCTTAGCAAAAACAAATGCTATATTTGCATTGATTTTTGATTTTATTTGTCTTGAAAATACATTGAACATTGGTTATGCATTTATTTTTGATTGAATCCAATTCAAAAATCTTCAGACCATTGATTTTGGAATGATTGAAATTTGATTTTTTCAATAAATGTTGTTTCAATGCATTTATTTTGCATTTATTTTGAATTTATATGATGTCATACCAATAACAAATTACACATGAAGTGATCTCTTTGGTAAATCTATGATTGAATTTGTATTTATTTTCTGAAGCATTTATATACCAAAGAACGGAAGCTTTATCAGCTGTGTATATTGCTGGTTATATTAGTGCTGACCAGCTGTAACATATCCAGGGAGAGGCTGATAAAAATCACGTGATTACTCTACGTCACTTTATCAGCCATTTCAAATTCTGCTGGCGCTGCATCCAGACAAGCTAGAAGCCATGATGTACTTTGATGGAAATGATCAACATTTTGATGTGTTCTTCCCTTTGGACTAAACTATTCATATTATGGCAAAAAGTTGTGTAGAATCTAAGAATGATGAAGACAGCTAGTGTTGTTTTGTGACAGACAAGTGATATTGAAGGTGATAGAAAGATGGTGCTGTTGAAGTAGATGCCATACAAATAATGGATACATTGTTTTCTCAGGAAGTAAGTTATAAATTTTTTTCTCAAAATTTATTCTTAATCTCTGTTTATAGCATTATTTTACCCATCATTACACATTCTGTGGAATTTCAGAGAGGGGAACATGCCAAGTATTACCGGTAAATTTCACTCTCCAAGGAAGTCTTATGATGTAAACAAAGATCGGGGCTTAATGGAAGGGGCTTAATTTCCATCACGTGCTTTCTGATCAAATTAAGTTAATCTATGCTCTTTGTTTAAGCAACACTGCTGGTGTCCACTGCTGAGCAGATAGTGTAACTATAAACTAATTAGTCTACACTACAGAATTACTAATTATGCACAAAACCTCGAAACACCATGCAGTCTTGACTCTCATTTCTTTTTTATTTAAAAGATTCATTTATTTATCAAATGATAAATATCTTGAATGTGTTTTTTTTCAGAGTATGTACTTGCTCCAAGTGCAAAAATTTGAAGATAGATCCTGTGCCACCGAAAATGTTCAATAAATTTAAAGCAATCTATAGTTAAATGGAAAAAAAAGATTTAACTAATGCAGTTCTACAAAAACTACCAATAACAGTCCAGAAAGTGAGAAACTTATTTGCTGAGTGACATAGAAATGGAATTCAAGGAAGTGTACTTCAAATTGTGCCTTTGTGATATGTGATTAATGTATGGAACTATACTGTTATTGTGTCAGTGATTTTTGGGTGTTATTCATGTCTCACACACATTCAAGTGTAACATTTAATTAATAGGAAGTTAGTAATTCATTTACTTGAATTTATAACTGTACTGGTGAATTTTTAAGATAAGTATTCAAAATTTTGGTAAAGATACATGTGATGGATTATTAGTACATGTAATAATGTTTGCATTGAGCATGATGCTGGATATTGTTTGTTACCATATGTATTTATTCTATGTTACTTCTCAAGTTTCATAACATCACTTAAATGTTTTTATATGTATTACTTTAACATTTTTCTGTGATGTCACAATAATGCTAAGTGACATAAAATAAATGCTTCCTACTGTATTTCATTTGTTTTGCATTGTTTTTGCATTTTTCCGTGATGTCAAATTAATCCTTCATCTCATTTACATATTTCGCAAAAATCCAGCCATTTTCAATCAAAAGTCAATGCAAAATAAATCAAAATCCAATGTTCAATGCTATTTCAATGTTTTTTCCCCATACAATTTAGCAAGGAGGCACAGTTGATTTCTTTGCAAATCAAAAAACAATGAAAATTCAATGCTAAGAAAACAACTACAAAATAAATCAAAATTCAATCAATTTGATTTTGCTAAGGGTGGTTTTACATTTTGATTAAACTTTTCTAATTTTATTCAAAACAGGTTCAAGCACATTGTACAAACTCCTAGATGACTGCTCTGCATTGGTCAGGCAAAGCATTGAAGGTCTTGACAACTATGTTATGGAGGGTTGTAGAGCTTTTAAAGACCTAGAGTCGGCAGTCCAAGACCTTGGATTGACAAGCATGGAATCCAACTCTGTGCAAGAAAATCTGCAAAATGCAAAGCGATACCTTAAATCTGAGCTAAAGGTAATCACAAAAGTAATTATTTAGAATTCAATTCTAATTGCAAAAATATATACAAACTTGATTTTGGATCCAGTGTTTGCCAAACACAGTGACAATATATATGAATATACATGTACATGTATGTATTCAACATTTGTATTTCCAATTCAGTTTAGTTTTTCTTTCATTTAGCAATCAATATAATTTGTTCAATGTGTTGTAGGTACATGTCACAAGGGAAAACCCAGTTGCTGATCATTGCCTGTCATATGCTCTGAGTTCAACAGATTCCAACTTCAAAACTTTATGTGATCATAACCATGACTCATCATGCCAAGAGTGTGTAAACATGAATACCACTTTAAACCTCATCAAGAGCAAGGCGGAGATACATGAATGGAGAAACAAGGAAGCTGTTTTGTACACTGTAATGCCTTACCAAGTTTCCATATATATATGTACTTTAAATATATTCTACATGCTTTGTTCCTCCCTTGAAACTAATCCATTTTAAACTTCCTGATAGATTTATCAGTTGACATTTTGAGGTTTATTGGTATACCTTTTAATTGAATTTGTATCTGATTTATTTTGATCGAATAAGGGTTTTGTAAATGTTTCACTAACAAATCTTATAATTTTCTTTCTTCTTCTTTAGGTAGAAGAGTCGATATCGGCAATACGGAACTGGAAAAGCCATGTGATTCGTTCAAGAAACCAGGAGGAGGCTAGATCCGTGATTGTTGACAACATGACAAATGTTGATGCTGTCATCACTTGTGATTGGGCTATGAAATTTCTTCCAAGGAAATATAGAGAAGGTACATTTTAGTTTGTTGATTGGAACTTGGATTCATTAAAGATGATATATTTATTTTGATTTTAATCATAGTAGCCAGGTGCTTTGGTAATTGCTTAGAAATTCAACTTTTTTTTGACTGTCTAAAATTATTTATAGATTTTAAATCTCAAACTGAAGGATCATCTCCCTCAGGCATAGCTCTATCCGTCAACAGATTTGGCTCCATTTTTCATTATCTATTTGAGATTCATGGGTGCTCTAATTTACCCTTTTCACAGCCTTTCATATTTCAATTAATCTTTTCTAATTGTCTGGTTTTTTTTCAGTTGTCTCTCCAGTTGTCAACATCATTGATGTGACATTGTTTTAATCTTTCTTTGAAAAAAAAATAATTTCTTTATTTTAGGACAAGTAGACTGGTTTGCAAAGAGGGGCATAAACTGGCACATAACCGTTTCACTTCTAAAACATCATTGCTCCTATTCTACGATAACGCACATCCATATATTTGAACAACCAACAGCACAGGATGCAGCAGTCACATCACAGATCCTTGTGGATGTTTCAAAGGATATAATGGCCCTTAAGAAAGATGTAACCCGGTTGCATTTTTCTCAGACAATGCTGGATGTTTACAAAAGTTCCTCCACACTGTTGACTCTTCAACATGAACTTCCCTCCAGTATAGTGTCCTACAACTTTTGTGAGGCACAGAATGGAAAAGGTATATATATATATATATATATATATTAGGGATGTCAAATCGGTCAATTTTTGATACTCGGTTACTCGGACGTTTTTCCGATCGAGTACCCGGGTACTCGGTAAAAATCAAATAAATATGAACAAGTTAAATGGTAACTGTAAAACATTGAAATAAAACCGCATGGTCCGGTGGGAGGTTTACCCGTAAATGTGTTGTAACAATTATGACCACTTTGTGCCCGACAAAATTAAATCTAACACTTTTTTTAAAGTCCAATTTATTTATCAGATAAATGCGAGAAATAAAATCATCAATGGCTCACAGTGGTTTTGTTTAAAAAAATAATATGTTCCCTAATTGTAATTTAACTCTATCAATGCATTTGACGTCCAAGTGATAAGTTGTCAGAGCTACATGTACAGTATCAACTTGATCATGTTCTAACAGAGCGGATTTACAATCTTCGTACACTTTTCGATCATTGATTTTATTAAAATTACGAGACGGTATGTTGTAGTTTGGTGCAACGATGGACATAAGATTTATAAAACATTTGCATTCAACCATTTGCATTAATTGGCACGTAATCAAACGCATCCATATCAACAATCGCACGTGCAATATTGTCTGTCTCTTTCCCCGATAATCTATGGTTTCTGGAGAATTGACAAAATTATCTAATTTACTTAACCATAATAGACCTTAAATGATGTTCAATGAAAACAAATAATTAGAGCAAACTAAACATAAGGGTAGAAGACAGCCAAAGGTGAGAAAAGCCAGGTAGGTAGCAGGTGCTTGGTCGGAATAATTACAGTTACTGTATAAACATTGCCACAGGCGATAACGGTCATTTAGAGGCTCAGGAAACCCTAATTACTGTATGTACCAGTGCAATGAACATTTTACATTTAAAACCGATATTTTAATGCATTAATAAATAAGCTTAGAAATATTTTAAAATATACTTCCGAGTAACCGAGTACCAATTTTAGTATTCGATACTCGGACGTTCGATCGAGTACCCGGTTAACCGGGTACTCGTTGACATCCCTAATATATATATATATATATATATAAAGTATATATTGTTCGTTTGTTGGTTTTATTATAGATGCACATTCAAGCTATTTCTTAGTCATCAGATCATTGCACCGTTGCTCTAACCACTGCATCATGCGGATGATATAAAAATCAATGAAACAAATACATGTTATGTATAAGGTTAA